>NC_136492.1:24309655-24329655 GCF_053919585.1 Euprymna scolopes | reverse complement strand
GGCTGTTTTTGTGATACGTTTTGAATGAATTTAATTATTTACGCAAGTGCATTTTTACCAAAATGCGAGTTGGGAATAAGTTTTCCTTTAACCAATTTGGTACCCCCAGATGGGGAACGGTATATATATTGTTTTAAAAATATTATTATCAACTAACACGTGTTTCGTCGCCTACGACTCATCAGAGTGGCTGAATCTCGCGAGATTCGAAATCGCGACCCCACGGTAATGAGCCTAACCTCTTTATCCGCTAGTCCATCTCGCCGACTGTTTCATATATATATATATATATATATATATATATATATATATATATATATATATATATATATATATATATATATATATATATATATATATATATATATATATATATATAGTCTTGGACTTTAGGTTCGTTGACTGTCATAGCTCTTGTAGGCTACGACGTTGTTTGGCTGTGAAATTTATTATATATATATATGTATATATATAAGAAAAAAGTAGTTAATAAAATATGTTAAAAACACTTTGAAAAAGAGTTTAGAAAATATTTAATTTAAAAAGGAAGCCCAACATAAGTAGATAGCCCTTAATCCGCGGAGTTTCAAAGATAACCTTCCTTCTCATCAAAGGATAGGGATTAGCAAAATGCGGGATCGGATTTTGCTTGCAAAAGTATTTAATGAAACTACAAGTAAGTCATAGATTTTACTTGGTAAAAAATAGTGAAGCAGAGGGAATAGGGGGAAGAAAGAGGTGATATCACGTGAATGGACGGTCAAATCCAAAAAAGTTGATTAAATTTCCATTTCCACAAGTAAAATCCAAAGGAATCGCCTTAATGGAAGATGGTTCAAAGTAATCAAAAAGGCAGAATTCCGTAGAATAATTCACAAATGGATACAAGGAAAAAAGGAATGAGTTCAAATAATATTATTAAAAGTAGGATAATTTGTGTGTAGAAAGAAGAAATTAAGAGATTTTAAAACACGACTGCCAAGGCTGATTTAAGAATATATATATATATATATATATATATATATATATATATATATATATATATATATATATATGTCTTAACAAAAACTAAGACTTCAAAGAATGGGTTGATAGCAACAAATAGCGTATTTCATCGTTAGTTACAATTGTTTCAAGACTATTCGGACAAATCCAGACATTATGTCGTTTGAAAATTTTCATAAGAACAGCCTTTCTTCAGACTTATTGAATAAAACCCTTCAACAAAAAACATTATAGAACCATTTCCTTTATAAGGAAAAGAAAAACAAGCGAAAGTATTTTCCCTATACCGCATCCTTGCAAAGTATTTTTTAAAGATTTATATATTTACCTATTTCCGTATCTCTACTTTAAAAATAAAATAAAAACAAAATATCAAACATGTAAGTTTATAGCTAAACTGAAACGGAATACGCAGGAAAGTCCAATATTTATGGTTATAAAACCCCAGTCATATCCAAAAGCTCGAAATGGGTGGAGCGATTAGTGAATCCAAAAAAGAGTTCTGTAAGATATTTTTTAGTATCTCTTTAAAAAATACACGGGGTTAAAGAAGGAATGGAAAATCATGATATTGTGTGTGTGTGTGTGTGTGTGTGTGTAGTCATTGACATACAGTCCTGTTTCGTTGTATCACAACTCATCACTGTCGCTAGACTAGCACCTCTCCCAAGCCGAGGATTCAACCTAGAACCATCGCGTTAACAGTCAGCAGTTCTACCGATCGACTCACGGGAGCGGCGTCCGTAAATTATCTCGCCAAATGTCAATTAAAACAAAGATTTGTCCATTTTCAGCCAATTTAGTAGCGGATGAGATTATTTACGACGTTGCTCTGGCCAAAGAGGGGGGGGTTAAAATATTTGTATATTTATGTCTCGGAAGTAGAGTGAAAAGCATATCTTATTTTTCTTTTATTAATATTTTTGGAATCTTTTCTTTATTCCTTGTACACATTTTTGTGAATTATTCCATGGATTTCTGCCTTTGGATTATTATGGACTATCTTCTTCCAATTACGGGATTTCCTGGGATTTTACTTGTACAAATGGAAATTCTTTCAACTTTCTGTAAGTTTTACATTTGGATTTTACCGTCACTGGATTTTTTATCTTCCACCAGACTATCCATTCATGTGTAATCACCTTTTTCTTCACTATATTCCCTCTGCTTCACTTTTTTTTTGTTTTCAAATAAGATCTTTGACTTACTTGTTGTTTCATCAAATACTTCTGCATGCAAAATCCGATCCCGCATTTTGCTAATTCCTACTCTCTGATGAGAAGGAGAGTATTTCTTCGAAACTCCGCGGATTAAGGACTATCCATTTATCTAGTGTTTCCTTTTCAGATTAAATATGTTTTTAACTCATTTCAAAGTGTTTTTTTAACATATTTTATTAACTGTTTGCTCATATATATATATATATATATATATATATATATATATATATATATATATATATATATATATATATGCCATTATTAATATGCCTATATATGAAGATATGGTAGTTTGCCTGAAGCATTATACATCCATATATACAGTGGGCGGACAAAATAATAGAAATACCTTGTGAATTCTGCAGCAATTTTAAAGCACATAAAAATTAAGAACATTAACAAAATGTTAGTGTAATATTTTCATTTATGTTTATTTTTGTCCTTAATTAGTTGTTTAAATTTACTTTTTTTATTTCAGGTATAATTCAGGTATATGCCGCGTTTTTTACATATGTTAAAAAGAACTGTTTGTCTAAAACTGTTTCGATACGTCCACGTCAATCGTTTCCTGTTAGAACTGCTGCATAAATGTTAAAATATACACACTAGACGATCAACTAAATGATACGACGTATATACATAAACGCATTTACACGTACATGAATATACAGGTAAAATATAAAACCCAAGTATTTAACATGTACATCGTTTGGAATATATTTATATACATACACAACGTAACAATATGATGATATGGTAGCTTGCATGGAGCTTTATACATACGTACGTACATACAATGGATGGACAAAATAATAGAAATAGTTTGAACTCTACAGTAATTTGCAAACATATAAAATTGAGAAATTTAACAAAATGTTGGTGTCATATTTTTCATTTATGCTTATTTTTGTCTTGAATTAGTTGTTTAAATATATTATTATTATTTTATTTCAGCTAGTGTGTATTAGTAAAAATAATTAAAATGACAAATCCAATATATTTCTTAAAAAGGTAAATTGTTGGTGCCTGCGTGGGAGGTGTTACTGTAACGGAAATTGCTAAAGTGTTGATGATCATACGGAGAGGAACTGTCTTGAATGTGATTACAGCCTATGAAAACTAAGATAACTGTTTTTAATTTTTAGAGGAGAAAAATATTTTCCCATGTCTAGCGTGTGGCATGGTTTAATGTTTTTTTTTTATGGTTTTGAATTAAAAACTTAAACGAAAATTGATAGGGAAGCTGTCAATACCTCAAAATATGCATCCATTACGCCAGTTTGAATTTAGAAATAACGTCACTAACCCCATCTATTCATACTAACAAGTTCTATTAATGTAGAAATACTCTGCTAAAAATGTTCTATTTAATGATTAGTAAATTTATTAATTATAATTAATATGTCCATATTTGTGAAAATAACTTCAATAATTATAATCTATTGCATATGGTTGTCATATACGAAACTATGTTTATTTGTAATTTCACTACGTGGGGCAGTGATTACATATAAATAAATAACATAAAGTTTTCATTAGATAGCTCAATAGTGCAATAATAGAGCTATAAATATTTTTGCTTTAAAGATGCCTCGTTCATACAAGAATTTAGAAATTTTCGGAATGTTTTTATTTTTATTTTATCGGCATTGCGTACAATTTTTTAAGCCCTCTGTATTGGTATATGAGAATAAATTATAATTTGATGGACAGTTATATTTTTATATGCCAAACACCAAAATCTGAAACAATTCTTGGCGCTTCTACATAATTAGCACAAAATTTCTGAAATCGTAATACTGTATTTCACATAGAGCAATGGTCTCTACGTATTCCTCGTATTTCTAAGATGATTATATCCAAAAATTACGAAAATCGATAAGTTAGAAAATCATTTATTAAAGAAAATAAAAAAGAATTTGATAAAAACAATCGTAAGACACAGGAAGGTTGAAAAGGGAGGTAATTTTCCGTTTTGATTTAAACAAGATAGCTGAAATGTTTCACCTGCTAACACGATTTAAGTTTTTTTCTATAGATATTTTATATATATTTTTTTTAATATATAATTCAGTAGTAATTTCGACTGCCTAATTTAGAAGCTATTTATTATTATCTGAAAACTCTATTTATCGATTACAAAATTTCATCCCAATAGTGTAGAAGCGTCCAATTCTTTTGATCCAGCATTTTGAAGATACATGGGAGATAACCTGCCTGTGTTGTTATACAAAGCGGAACAATAAATACGATTGAGGCAAGCAATAAATATTGTGTAAAATCATGAAATCGGAGATAACAAAAATGTACACCCTCGTAACTCATATGATCACTACATGTGTCAATGCGAGGAAAGATTTATTGAGCTAAAAGAATATGAATCAGCTTCTCAAAAGAAATTTGTTCAATCTATCTCGCCCTTTCTCTCTCTCTCTCTCTCTCTCTCTCTCTCTCTATATATATATATATATATATATATATATATATATACATATAATTTTTTTTTTTTACTATAATAATTAAATACCTACAGACACTAGTGTTTCATCCTTTCGGGAATCTTCAGTGCAGGGTGTCACAATTAAAACTAGTCGAACGATTCGAACCCCGCATCACAAGACATCTCTGGCTCGATTTAGCGAAGACCTAATCAATTCGGCTACCATTAACCGCGTGAAATAACGTTGAATTTAAACATTTTAATTTTAAATGTTCATTACGTCAGTCAGAGAGTGATCTAATCATTATACGATGATCTATGCATAAGAGCTAAATTGACCGATTTTAATTCAACTGAAAGTGCTCAACGATAAGAAACGAATTTCTTACAGGGGCTGTCATAATTATTATTTTTTTACTATAATAATTAAATACCTACAGACACTAATGTTTCGTCCTTTCGGGAATCTTCAGAGCAGGGTGTCACGATTAACACCAGTCGAACGATTCGAACCCCGCAACACGAGACATCTATATATATATATATATATATATATATATATATATAATCATCGCTTGCCCGAGATAGTCCTATACGGCGAACTCTCTACTAGCCGTCGTGACAGAGGGGCACCGAAGAAAAGATATAAAGACTCTCTGAAGATGTCCCTCCAGTGGTTTGCTCTCCCTGCTGACCGTGTTACCCGGTGACGTACTGCCAACCAGGCTGTCGCCTCCTTTGAGATCTCCCGGACAGAGAATCTGCTGGAGAAGCGCTGCAGGACGAAGATCCGGGAAGTCGCAGCAACACCTGACGTGACTTTTTACTGCAGCCGCTGTGGCCAAACCTGCTTGTCCTGCAATCGACGTCGAAAACCCCCTTCATAGAATCTTCGTTTGCGAAGTACTGGCAAGATATATATATATATATATATATTCCAATATTTTCCCGATTCCGATAACATTGCTGATTCCGATTCTTTATAAATCTGTAAATATTTTAACTAGAGTTGTTATTTTTCCCGATTTCTCAAAAAAGCACATGTGCAGATATTTTCGTAAACATAAAATTACACTTATAAAAGATTATCTATAGATTTTAGCTTCACTGGTAACTGAAAATCAATACATATTTATTATTTTATCATTATTACCAGCAACGGAAGATTTTGCATAAAACAAAATCAAATAAAAAAAAACAATTAAAAGAATCTTTTTGGCATCGGAAAATAGGCACCAATTTTTTCGATTTCGATACCGATTCCGATATCCTCAAAATTTTCGATTTTTCCGATTCCCTATTCTGATTCCGATTAATCGTCCCGACACTAATTTATATATATATATATATATATATATATATATAGAGAGAGAGAGAGAGACAGACAGACAGACAGACAGACAGAATAAATGACACAAAGTTATATTCCAAAATTCATAATGTTGACCATCTTATAATTTATTCTTTTAATTCAGTTCACTTATACAATTCTTGACAGTATCTGTTCCGTAGCGCAAAATCAATCACTTAATTATTATATCCGTCAGTGAATCTATTATGCCCTTAACTCATCAGAAAAAATACCAACAATCAATCCGTCAAAAGGAATTGAAGTGTGATTTGACAAGATTAAAATCCGAAAATTGGAAAACAGACTGTAAATACTTTTTTTTTATTTTTCCATTACGCCATATTGAATTTTTAGCGAACAAAGTCATTAAACCCAACTATTCGTAATTACACTTTTAATCAATTTATTGATTTACTGATGGATAGAATATACTGATTGATACAATAATTAAGTGATTGATTTTGCGCTACGAAACAGATACTGTCAAGAATTGTATGAGTCAACTGAATTAAAAGAATTAAATTATAAGATGGTTAACATCATGAATTTTGGAATATAACTTTTTGTCATTTATTTTCAACATTGCTCTGTAATTACATTGAGCTTCTTAAATAAGGATTTATATATATTATAAGAAAATATATTTCTACAGAAATATATATATATATATATATATATATATATATATATATATAGATAGATATAATATAATATAAAGGTGAACGTCTGTGTGTGTGTGTGGTCACGAATAGGCTCCTATATGGTTGACTATTTTAAAAAACTGATTGCATAAAATGATAGAAGATATATCGAGACACAGGAATGAGTATCTTTGATCTGGCAGAACGGTAGTTCATAAAAATTGTGGGGTCTGCGTTCGCGCCTGGACCCCAAAGTATGGAAATAAAAACTGAAAAAAAAAAAAACGTTTACAAGTGTTTTTGAGATAAATGTACATAATAATACTGTGATAAGTATGTTTTAACTTAAATAGGGATGGTATAATAAAATTGTGGGGTCTGTGTTCGCGCCTGGCCTCCATAGAATGGGCATAAACTTTAATAAAACTTTTCATATTTATCTGTGATAATTATGTTTCAGTTTGAAGAAATAAAATTATGGGGTGTTCGTTCGCGCCTGACCTCCATAGAATGAAAATATGTCACAAAGTTTAACAAGATTTTTTTAATATAGATCCACAGAATATTGTGATAAGTGTTTCAGTGTGAAAAGATATGGTATAATAAATTATGGGGGTTATCTATTTTATTTTTACTTTCATCATATTTTGTTTTGGTTTTGATACCCCCAAATTCAAAGCTATCTCTTTACAACCCTTCCTTTTCATAACCTATCATACTTTCATAAATCAGAGTTCATTTTCTGTAGGCTGCTTTTGAACCCAGTCAACGACGGGTACTTTTGCTGGTATATATATATATATATATATATATATATATATATATATATATATATATATATATGTATTGTTTGTTTTTGTGATACGTTTTGAATGAATTCAATTACTTACGAAGGTGAATTTTTACCTAAATACGAGCTGGGAATAATTTTCCCTTTAACCAATTTGGTACCCCAATATGGGGAGCGGCATATATATTATTTTTAAAATATAATTATTCACTGACTCGTGTTTCATCGTCTACGACTCATCAGAGTGGCTAAATCTTGCGAGATTCGAAATCGGGACCCCACGTTAATGAGCCTAAACCCCTTACTGCTCATCCATCTCGCACGACTGTTTGAATATATCGCGATTTATTTAGATGTTGTTTGTTTTTGTTTTTGCGATACGTTTTTTTTCATGACAGGTGTCGCTTGTCAGGGGTCGATAACTCTTCCTTTTCAAAAAGTTAATGCAAACTAAAATTATATTTTTATATATTTTCATACAATCTTTCTGTACAAAACAATAACAAAAAACAAATTATATTTAAACCTCTATAAATGTTCATGCTTTTAAAATTATATTTTGCTACATTTTTATACAACCTTACCGAAAAAAAAAAACAAAAAAAAACATACAGGCCGCTAGATGGCAGTTCTCTTTTTAAGAACAGGGGTCGATAACTCGTCTCTGATGCTAATATGTAGCTATGTCATACAGAAGTTTCAAAATGTTATAGGATACTGGCAAGGTGACATGACGTTGCCTGGGGTTGAACGAATATTTCACACTCCCATATTTTTTTATTGTCATCGAAATCGAGGAAATAGATCAATTTTCTGTCAAATCGATTGATTGCCTGCTCTCTTTATACCCAGAGGAAGCCTCACTTTCGCAGTGACTAAGTTCATAATATAATATAGTCTACATTGCACTGAAGAGAACATACTGCTGTTTTTATAAAAGTATTTTTATATATAATGGCTTGCATTAAAGTTTAAAATAGAAAAGAAAAGTACCATGCTACAATTGTGCTCCAAACAAAAACATTTATTTCAAAAGGTTATCGTTATGGATATTTGATTCAAGTCCTTGAGAAAAAATAGAATCTGTGAAATTGGACCAAATATTCTTAACGGCAAACCTTTTTGAAATATTCTTTATCTAGAAGATTTTTTCTAAGAGAATTTTTATCAATTTCTCAAATGTTTTGTTTTGTTTGTTTGTTTGTTTGTTTTTTACAATATAACGCATAAAGAAAGAATATATTTTTGTATTTCTAAAATATTGGCTATTTTTAAATGCAAAAAAAATATGATTACTCGTTCTGTTCTACGCTATCTTGTCAAAAGCTCTGAGAATTACGCTAAATTTATATAATAAAGCGAACCCACCTCTCAATGTCGGTTTTGTTCTTAAATTTTAGAACAATTTCAGGGATGTCTAATGAGTTTATATGAAATTCTTGAGAAAAAATATCTTGCAAATTGAACCAAATATTCCTAATAACCCTTTTAGAAATATTTTTTTTATCTAGAAGATTTTTCTAAGGGAATTTTTATCATTTTTTTACAATACAACGCATTAAAGGAAGAATATATTTTTGTATTTCTCAGGGATTTGCTATTCTTTACTGCAAAAAATGATTACTCGTTCTGTTCTACACTATCTAGTCAAAAACTCAGTGAGAATTACGTTAAATTTACATAAGAAACCCCATCTCTCAATGTCAGTTTGGAGTTAAAATTTTACAACAATTTCAGAGATTAATTTATTTGTTGCGAACAATTATTCTCATGTCTTTTTTAAAATTATTGTTTCACGACAATTCAGCAAACTATTCCTCTGGCCTTCGTCAGGTGTGAACCGCGATAAGATAGCAACTCCGAATCTCCTAACTACCTTCCATAGTTGGTCAACTAAAAAAGAAAAAGAGGATAATAGTCCACAATAAATATATTAATGAATAATACTCATCTCAATAATGAATTCTAATCAGATAATATATAATGATGGAGTACTGCTGCCACATCTGGGCAGGAACTGCTAAAAACAGCCTATCCTGCCTTGACAGAGTACAAAATAGACTTCGTAGCTTAGTTGGGGATGCCCTTTTCTATTCCCTGCAACCCCCCTCTCTCTCTCTCTCTCTCTCTCTCTCTCTCTCTCTCTCTCTCTCTCTCACACACAGAAGAAACGTTGCGAGCCTGTCGTTGTTTTATCGTTATTTCCATGGTAAGTGCTCGCCTGAGCACCAATCTCTGGTCTCCCCCTCGCCAATCTTTCACGAAAAACACCCGTCTAGCTGAAACCACTGTCAGTAATTTTCTCCAATCCTTATCTCTGCCTAAATCAAAACGTAGATTCAATGAACAAAGCTTCTTTCTTAGAAGTGCACGCCTGTGGAACTCTGTTCCGCTTGCTTGTTTCCCACCTGACTATAACGTGGATGTCTTCAAGTCCAACATAAACAAATTCCTGATGAGCCGCCCACTTAAGTAAGACATTTTATCAGATCTCCATTACTAACGATTACTACGGTTTTTTCCCCATTGATTACTGTACACGCAATAACCCTTATCCCCGAGTGGCCACCGGGCCTTGATAAGTGGTGACTTCCATGTAAAAAAAAAAAAATCAGAGATGTCAAGTGTGTTTGTATGTAATTCCTTGCGAGAAAAAAAAATAGAATTTCATATTTATTTTTCTCCTTGATAGTTAGCTATGGTAATCGCTCCATGTGGATGACGACGTCTTCTTCATCATTTTTCATTTTAATTGACTCTGGGTCTCTGTTGATGACTGTCAAGCCCGATGCGTAATCTGCACTACTTCGTACAGATAGAGCATAAAAAGACAGGAGCTGATAATGTGGGGGCAAAGATAAAAAATTTACACCTTTTCTCTTGCCCACTTGATTCCGTGTTAAATTTTATGTCTTCTTTTACGTGTTGTGTTAGTATTTATGAGCTGACTGGGTTTTTATTTTCGTGTTAGTTTTCATTCTTTAGTCACAGTGATATCTTCACTGATGAAAACGCCCAACCGCGTAACACGGATAGGCGTTTCAATACCCTACTTAAAAAAAAAAACAGGTGCGTGATCATAAAAGAGAAAGAATGATTAAGTCGTCAATAGCAACGTACTTCACCGCCGGCTAACACATACACATACACACACAATAAGATACAAACACACACACATTTTTGTGTTGTTACGTTTTTTAATGTTTTAGATAGCGACTGATAATGTCGTTGTATACCTGACGAACAACACTGAAAAAATATTGGAGTCGGGTAAAACCAGTTGCAAATCAGATTGCTGGCGATGGCGTCAACCGTACATTCCGATCGAAGAATCGAGATGAGGAAACAATTAGAGAAATATTTAACTCTGGATTGAAATTGCTAAAAGTACAAATCATATTACAATAGAAAAAGAATGTCAAAATAAATGAACAGTAATTCCAACCAACGAAATTTTAAATGTAAAAAAAGTAAAAATAACAAAAAAGACAATCAGATAGAAGAGAAGAGAGAGGAGCCAATGATACTCTTCTGTAGTCGTTCAATCGACCAACCACACACAACTCCAATACTGACCCGAACTCGCTCGCTGGTCAGGTTATAATCTGTAAAATAAATAAAACTTTGTTAATTTAGTAAGTTGCCATTGGAGTACAAAAACCACGGTCATCATTTCGTAAAAGTGCTTCTATGCGATATAACAATTTGAATTATTTGAATTATTTGGACTAGTGATCTCATCTTGAGAACAACAAGGATCTGTGGTATAACGATTGAAATACTAAGTGATAACTCAGTTCTAAGTAAGAGTGGGGGTATTTAGTTCCATCCCACTGCAAGGACTGTGACACAAGGGTAAAAAAGTGGAATTGAAAGTTCAGCACCCTTCCCGAAGAGTGGGACACTCTGACCTGCAAAAAGTACCTGAGAAACCCCGTCGCATTCCTCTCGATTAATGATTAGAGTCGTGCATCTAATCCATCGCGTGTTATTAATGATAATTAATGATGTAATTAATAATTAATAATTAGATTCGCGCGTATAAACAACGTGTGTGTTAATAATAATAATAATAATTAATAATATAATATTGATATAATATATATAATATAATATATATAAAATAATAATAAATATATAGATTACTACACTACTACCTTACAGTCATTAACTCGTATCCTCGAGTGGCTTTCGGGCCTTGATAGTTGGTGACTCCAACCCAAGTAAATATATATATATATATATATATATATATATATATATATATATATAAAATTCGTTGTGTGTAATAATATGTTGCTGTTATTGTTGCTATTAACCACAACATAAAACCAATCACACACACACACACACACACACACACACACACACACACACACACACACACACACACACACATATATATATTGTGTAAGTATGTTATATTAACTATGGAATTAATGTATGAGCGTGACACTTTTGACGTAAAGAAAATAGTTTTTTGTGACATAACAGAAACATTTCTATGAAAGTATATTAAAATGAAAAAAAGAATATAGATAGATTTCTAGTAGTCATTCTGTTTATAATTGTTTATTTTTGAAAAAAAAAAGACTTCTTCTTCATTAGTAGTAGTAGGAGAAGTAGTAGGAGAAGTAGTAGAGTAGTAGTAGGGAAAATACATGTCAACCAGTAATAGTAATAGTAGGATAAGGAAGAGGAGGCGTATTAGCAGTAGTAAAGGGAGGAAGAGGGGCGTAGTAGTTGTAAAGAGGAGAAATAATAGTAGTAGCAAGAAGGGAGGCAGAGTAGTATTAGTAGTAGTAAGAGGAGGATATTGCGCAAGCAAACAAGCAAACAACCAAGAAAGACAGAGTTTTAGTATTATATATATATATATATATATATATATATATATATATATATATATATATATATATATATATATATATATATATCGGGGAGAGAGAGAGACACACACACAGCAAAAAATGTTTAAGGAGATATATTTTCAGTGTTTAAGATGTCTAACAACTCTTTGAAGAATCATATTGGTAAATATAATCTAAGAGGCAGTTAACTAGCGTTTATGCAACGTTCACGACTTCAACTCGTTTGAACACTCTGGATTGTCTTCTATCTGCGCCTGAATTTTGCGTTTATTAATTGTTGATTCCCTTCAGATCCGTGGCAATTGTTTGGTGGGCCAGAGGTAAAGACTTAACAAATGGAGTAAACAGTGGCTTTATGGCTGGGTTGGAATCTCCCGACCAACAGAAATTGTCATCCTGCGTAAATATGAAACCCTAATATCTGCAGGTATAAAAGAATAATTATTATCCATATAATTATAAAACTCAGAACATCTTGCTTGTTTGGGTGTTTAAATCGTCCATCCGGTTTGTGACTTCCGTTTCCAAAAATTCGTCTGCTTACCTATTTCCTGGCCACCTTGTCTTGTCCGATATTAAAAGCCACTGCTGCTATTCCAAGCATACACAATGTCAACAATATTTGCTTTAACTTATTTTAACGTGTTTTCCTTACAAATAAATGTAATTTAACCCCGTTTAGTTAAACAAAAAAATGATTTAAATATAAATGTACAATATATAACTATAATCATATGTATAAGCATATTTACTGCTTTTAGTAGCGCTCCTTTATTTCAGGCCTTATTTAAAAAATATTTTCTCTTCAAGGATTTAAAGGAGGTAGAAACTTGCTTTTAGTAGTGCTTTTAGTAGGGCTTCTTTAATTTTAATTAGTGCTTGCAGTAGTACTCTGGAGGCTTCCTGTGTTTTATTTTTTCATTCATCACTTAAAAAAATGTTTTCTCAAGACAATAAATCACTTTTTATTTTGAACGTTTTTCATCTGAGCCTTTAAGTGTCAATGGGTAGACTAAATAAAAAATAATGACGAACGGGAAGGAGCACACTGAATTTGAAGAAATCAAAACAAAATAACATTAATCGCCATGGGGAGGGGGCTTAAGGAGCCAACGTCAAATCGGGACTATAAATCGGTCCTAAAAATGGGGGATCGATTTACTAGAACGCTGTATGTGAAACTGAACCCCTTACAAATCTTCAAATATTGATTTATTTCAAATTTCTTAATAATCTGGTAGTTTAGTGTCCAATGATCCGCAAAAAAACAAAAAAACAAAAAAAAAACAAAAAAACAAAAACAAAAGGAAAATATTGTAACGGAGTTTCGATTGTTTAGATGCCCCTTAATATATTTTAAAAACATTTTCTTTACCCAAGTTGTGTGTAATTAAAACTAGCACTTGATTTAAAAAAAAAAACTACGTTTTTCGTTTTCCAAAATTATTTATTTACGATTATTTTATTTGTATTTTTCATTGCAAGCAAATATGTTTTTTAATGTAAAAAATACTACTTAATCAATTTACATATTTAAAAAAAAACAAAACTACCTGGTTTTTCTTACAACCCAACCGAGAGTAGTTTAGCTCCCAAAAAGAAATCAAAATCTACTTTTCTTTCTTTTTTTTTTTTTTTTTTGGCGAATACGTTTCAAAGAATTTTAAAGATAATATAAAAGAAGGATTTTTAATAATTAAAATTTAAGATTTTAGCGACGTAGCGAGACATGTAATCGTTAGCCTTTTTTTCAAGTGTAGTCGCGGGATGGGGACAGAAAGATGAAATGGGGTGGAAGTTAGATCAAAAGTTCCAAACATTTTAAAAATACGTAGAAACACTTCCAAACGTATGTGGGGGACATTTACTTTTGTTTAAATCTGCTTTGAAAAGGCCTTACTGTTAAATATTACTTAATCAGTTATTATTTCCGAATATTTTTCAGGCTGTTAACATACACACACACACGCACACACACACATACACGCACGCACACACGTGCACACACACGCACACATACACACACGCACACGCACGCACACACGCACACGCGCACACGCACACATACACACACGTGCGCACACACGCACACACACACACACACACACGCACACACGCACAAACACACGCACACATAAAATTAAAAAAAAAAACGGTAGTCCCGTACAATGCACATTCTCTCCTTGTATTTTTCTTTTCGTTTTTTTTTTTTTTTTTTTTTTCTTAATTTTTTCAACGGATTCCTGTCCCTTATATAAAGGATTTTTCATTTTATCTAAGGCAATGATGTAAAGACTTTTATCCTGTATTATTTTTTGCTGGTCGCCATATTTGTTTTCGTGCGGGCGTGCATTCATTTTTATGCGCGCGCACAAAATTGCGCATTGTTTTCACTGGTCGACACGTTTGTTTTCGCGCATGAGCATTCAATGTTTGCGCGTTTATATATTAATTCTGTATATTAATTTGGACTTTTATACATTAATTCTGTATACTAACTATTCCATAGCTAGCTATAATGTATACTGACCCAACGGGTTACGTGTAGTCTAGTTTAATTCCACACACACACACACACACGCACACACACACACACACACACACACACACACACACACACATATATATATATATATATATACATATTGTTTTGGTTTTAGCGATATGTTTTGAATGAATTCAATTATTTACGAAAGTGCATTTTTACCTAAATGCGAGTTGGGAATAATTTTCCCTTTTAATCAATTTGGTACCCCCACATGGGGAGCGGTATATATACATTTTAAAAATAATATATATATATATATATATATATATATATATATATATATATATATATATATATATATATATATATAACTTACACTATCATAACATCGACTGAAGAATCTGGCACACCCTGAAAGTACTTCTTTTAAATTCCTCGGCCTAACGTTTACAGGGAACATTACTTGGAACAGATACATTGAGAGAATAGCCAAGGCTGCTCCAAAGAAGTTGGACTCCCTCTACTGCGCTAGAAAGCTACTTACGCCTGAAAGTATCCTGCGCCTCTATAAGGCCACAATTCACCCATGTATGGAGTACTGTTGTCACGTTTGGACTGGTGCACCTGCTACTAGTCTCTTACTCCTAGACAGGATTCAAGAGAGTTGCAAACCCGATTGGTCCTGAAGTGTCATCTAAGCTTTAGCGTCTGTCCCATCGACGAAATGTTGCATTCCTCTGTCTGTTCTACAAGTATTTTAATGGTGAATGCTCCGACGAACTACAAGCACTTGTACCCCTCGACGTAAACAAAACCGACAAGCAGCTAAATCCCACCCCTTCACAGTAGAGATGCCTAGGTGTAAGAAAGCTTTCTAGTCCTATAGTTTCTTCCTCAGAACTGCTAGACTTTGAAACACGCTTCCGGGATTCTGCTTCCCCAACCGTACTGACATGCAGAAGTTCAAGTGTAATGTTAACAGAAATTTTGCTTCTCAACACCCATCATAATATCCCCGCAAATTATGTCCCTGATAATAGCCCTCTGCTTCAAATTGGCATGGTGTCGTGTTTTGAGTGAAAATTGAATACTAAAAAAAAAAAAATTGAGCATCCTAGTTTATTTTCTCATATGAAATTACACTATACGTGCGTATGTGTGTGCGCACAGTTTTGCCTTTGTGTACGTTTGTTTAAGAAAAGTATTTTGATGTATCAGCAAAAATTGAATTCCGATTAAGTGTTAATTTATCAATAATTTACGAAATATTTCTGCGGCTTTAAGGTGATGTGTGTGCTCATTTCAAGTGCAGTATTTGTCGCTAATACACACCAACGGTATATGCATACAGATAAAATGCTTACCTCGAAACGCGCAGTGGCAACATAAGAAACGCACTCCCGTATCTAAGCTATTTATCAGGGAAGGCGTTCGCACTCCTTGCGCATGTGCCAGTGGCGAAATTATTTAATCAATTGTTCCCTTCTGCAGCGAAACTGCGTCTCCAATAAAGACGACTCGTTCGACAAAGATGGCGAAGCAGTAAGCACTCGTACGATGCATGATTAATCAACAGTAATGACACTGGTGACGACGATAACGCTGACAGCGAGGCGAGGACAACAACAGTTTTCAGCGTCACGATCGATAACACATCATGGCGGCTATTACAACGGTCTGCTTCTTGAAAGTGAATGCAGCTTGCCTGAAAACCAATAATTATACCGAAAAACTAATTTCTCTGAAATGTGTCTTCGAAAACCTTAAAGCTAAATTCAAATTAAAACGGTTGAATCATTTTACCACTCCAGAAAGTACCTCACCTCTGACGCAATCTATACTTGTATAAGAGTTAAATACTTGGTTGGCCTAAATTTTCGTTATGTTTTAATTAATCTTGAGGGTGGGGCTTCTGTCAGTTTAGGGTTAATCAAACATCATGTTTTGAAACAGAGAAGCTGTAACAGAGCGCGGATGCAAATGCCGAACCGTGCTCGAAAAAAAAAAATTATAAAAAAGCGCGTGTATAGACCAGCGGTCAAGTTCAGCAGGTTCGAGAGTACGTTAGAGACGACGATCATGTTAGAGATGTATATGACATTCGAGTACATATTCAATAGGACGAAGATCAGAGAGAAGGAGCACGATCTCGATTTATTCGGGGAAATACCCGGAAATAAATGTCGTTGTTACAAAGAAAAAGGAGTCGAGTTATTATTTGTTCTATGTTCCTTGAGACTTACTCTGTATACAACGTGTTGGGTCTGCGTGTGTAAACGTGTGTAATGTTAGAAAACCAGCAACCTTTGTTCTGTGTGAATGGGGTTCTCGGGAGAAGAAATCATCCTGTATTTGATTATAGAGACCGATTTCGTACCCCGAGGGGCACCGCATTATATATGACAGTAGTACTCTTGGATTGGGCAAACGTTCTGTTGTTATTTTTAATTAACGATATACGCAGTTCATCCCCTTGCTTAATCTGGTAATGTTGAAAGTGTTTTCAATGTATCAACTACGGATTTCATTTAATAGTAGTCCAGCATTTTTGGCTGGCCAGAGCGAGAAACATCTCTCGCTGAAAACATTTCTTTTCTTAATCGAACAAAGTATTTCTAGCACACTCTTTCTCTGTCAGCATTCTCCCCATACACATGGCATAATTTTATGCATTTTTCTGTAGCTTTCACACCTGTTTTTTGTTGTAAAAAACAACAGATCTCAATAGGGATCTTCACCTTCAATAGATGCAAAATTAAAGAAACTGCTAGTGGGTCTAATATACACTATCGCCAACATACTTGCCACATAAAACACAAGATTTGAAGAATCCACTATTATATAAAAAAAACAAAAAACTCTCTTATGTGAGAAAGATATATATACAGGGTGAGCCCCAAAAAACAGAGGACATTCAATTGTTTTTCTGAGCATTTTACAGTCAACGGAGAAAAAAGGCCAAAGATCCTAGTGTTTTGATGTGATGTTTTGAATATAATGAAGTAGTTATGACCAAAGTCTCATTTCATTCGGACAAAACACTAAGAAATGAGGCTTAACTAGAGTTGGGGCCCGTTTTTTTTTTGGTCACCCTGTATATATATATATATATATATATATATATATATATATATATATATGAGTAGGAAGTATTTTGCCTGAAGCATTGTTGGTAAAGAAATATATATATATATATATATATATATATATATATATATATATATATATATTAAAGACAAAAACAATGCGGAGGAAGACCGGAAAAGATGAAGTAAAAAAAGAAAAACAAACAGATGTAGACGAGTATGGTTGAGTAGAGAAGTGTCTAACCTTTATTTGACTATCATTCTTCACTTCAATGTATAATTATTTATTACGAAGTTGCTGGTATGTCCGGTGTATGTAAAGTCCGTGGGTTGTGTGGAACTTTGAATAATTTCGAGAGAAAGGTACCTCTCTTTTTCAAAATAGAAAACAGAAGTGGATTCAAGATTTATATATATAAAATTTCACACAAATGTACTTTACGTATCTGGAAGCGTTCTTTTATTACGTGTTGTATCGGAAACGTAATATCGATAATCGATAATCGAAAAATCCGATTAACAGGCGATTTTACGAAAGTTAACATCTTATACAGCCTAACAAGTACATTTGAGAAGTTTTATTACCACACAAGCAAAAAAGGATAAGCATATAAAATTAACACTTGGTTCTTTGATATGACAGGGGTGCGTTCGAAATGAATGTTTCCGTTTAAAGCACAATTGAGCCATAATATTTGACTTCATGATTTTAAATTTTAGTTCATGCCATTATATATACAAATAATTTTATAAAATCTACGGTAGGTTCTCTACAGTGCAATGTAGACCTTGATGCATAGTGGACTAAGTCATTGCAGGAAGGCATGAGAAGCTTTCTCTCAGTACACTGCGATGGGTTCTCAACAAGAGCTAGAAATCTATTCATTGATATCGATGACAATAAAAATATGGGAGTGTGAAACATTCGTTGATCACTATTCAATACCGGGCAACGTCGGGTCACCCTGCGAGTAGGAGCATACGACAATCTTTAATCGCCTAAAAATATGACTTAAAAAATGGATGGACTTTTTGGCCAATCTAATACATCATGAGATAAAGTGTTGCTGTCATACCTTAGCAGGTGCTGCTTACAGAAACTTTTCCTTTTTGACAGAATATAACTACAAATACAAAAGCGACTTCGTAATCTAGTGGGAGATGTTTTTACCGTTACAGTCTTTTCCCCGCCTCTCTCTATCATATCTGTTATTCATGATACGTGCTCGACTGAGCTCTAATCACTTGTCCCGCCTGTACGACATTCACAGCAAGAACTTGTCTAACTACAACAACAGCAAAAAAAGATTTCTTTTCTTTTTTTCGCTTTGGAAAAAAATTAAAACAAATGTTCCATGGACAAAGTTTCCTTCCTAGAACATCTGATCTAACCCGTGGGGTAACGGATAAAGTACTAAATAAAATTTAGTTCACAGTAAAACAGTTCTGAATAGTTCTATCCTCAGTGCGAGCAATATTCAGAATACCATTGCGAATTACCTGCAATTCTATCGAGTCATGGCTGACGGAACGAAAACATGTTAACCCCGTGAATTATATACAGTGTTATGTTCGAAATTCCGTGTCGATTCCCGAGTTCGACAGACGGACTTTGGAGTTTGATAAGATACACCTGGAAAAGATAGGAAGTTACATCGGCCGAAACGTTATGAGAATAACACTACATATGAGAATAGAGGTTTGAATAATTCGAATAATACGAGCTTAATACGAGCTCGTTGAGAAATCAATTCCTCTCAAGTAATCTTCCCTCCATTTCACCATATTGTCCCCCCCCCTCTCCAAAAGTTCCAGGAAAAACACTCATCTAGCCAAAACCACTATCAATAATTTCCCCCACTCTTTATCTGTGCCTTAACCTAAACGTAGATTCCATGAACAACGCTTCTTTCTTAGAACTGCACACCTGTGGAACTGTCTAACGTTCGCCTGCTTACCAGCTGACACAATATAGTCGTCTTCAAGTCCAACGTAAACAAGTTCTTTATGAGATGTTCTCCTTAAGTTATCAAATTTACCAAATTTCCACAACTAACGATAGTGTCCCATTGACTACTCTACACTCTTTAACTCTTATACTCGAGTGG
>NC_136492.1:24294655-24302155 GCF_053919585.1 Euprymna scolopes | reverse complement strand
CGGCCAAACTAAGATCTTCGCGTACGTATCGAATAAAGCCATGCATAAATTACCAGATAGGAAGCAGATAAGATCGAATTTCCATCGAACGAATCCAACCAGCCCAGAAGTCATTAATATTGATAGCCTGATATGCATTTTTATATGCACAGCAAAAGAAAGCAGTAAAAACGAGGTTTGATTTATGTCAGCGTATCGTCAACGAAGAGTTGAGATACGTGCTGTAGTGAAGCGACCAGATGATTCGCCTACTTCGTTAACCACTAGTAACTGTTGCTATTATATTGTTTAGAAAAGAGGGAACGACTTTAATGCTTGTGCCATTTCCATGTGGATTCCCTTCAGCATAGGGAAATTATTCATGTTTGCGTTTTGTTTATGGGACTCGTTCCAGCAATAACAATAAGCTCAGCGATCTCTGAAATATTTTTGTTTAGTTGAAATTCTTAATACTGATTGCAAAAAGGACATCAAAGCACCAGAAGAAATATCGTCTTGGAGCCGAACACCTCTTCGTATTATGTATATAAGAGCTGTCAGCAGTGAAATGCAGTGAAACTCAACTTGCCACACAAACATATGTCATAAGTATTTCTATGCCGATATCGGATATGAAACAGCCAGAAAAAAAATCACCTCCTGGAGCCGGGTACCCCTTCACATCTTTATATCTATAAAATTGTACGTGTCTGTGTGTGTCTGACTGTCTGTATATGTGTCCGTCTGTGTATATTTCCATACGCAATAACTCTGTCAATTTTTAGTCTACAGACTCGAAATTTGATATACAGGGTACTGAGATTTGGGAAAATCTGTGATCAGTTTTCGGCCAGAAACTTGGTTGTTAAGGGGTCAAAGTTCACGATATGACCTTTTTTTTTTTTGGAGAACTCTACCAAACTCCTCCAACAATTTTGGGTCTAAATACTTGAAATTTTAGATATAGGTTCCGTGGACATGGACCTAACTTAATAATTTGATTTGATCCCAAAACAATTAGAGTTAAGGGGTCATAATAGGGATCAAAGTTTAAAAAATTGACCGTTTTTATTGTTGTTTTTTTTTTTTTTTGCTCAGCATACACCTCCAAACACTCGGGCAATGCCGGGAAACCTTGCTAGTATATCTATAAAAGTGAAAGTGTCTGTCAGTGTGTGTGTGTGTGTTTGTCTGTCTGTGTACATTTCCTTACCTCTCTGTCAATTTTCAGTCTATAGATTCGAAATTTGATATACAGCATACTAAGATTTGGGAAAATCTATGTAATCCGTTTTCGACCAGAAATTTGGCGATTAAGGGGTCAAAGTTCAACGATTTGACCTTTGGGAACTCTATCAAACTCTTCCGACAATTTTGGGTATAAGCACTTGAAATTTTAGATATAGGTTCCTTGGGCATGGATCTAACTTAATAACTTGATTTGAGCCCAAAACAATAAATGTTAAGGGGTCATAATAGGGGTCAAAGTTTAAAAATTGACCTCTGCGGTCTCTACCAAATTGCTCAGACAATTTCTGGTCTAAACATTTGAAATTTTACAGAAAGGGTATTCAGAGATATGGCAAGCTTTTTAATTGGTTTGGGTCAAAGACGTCACGTTTTTTATTCCCCCATTCTTTTCTTCCTTCGCAGTACGGGTTTGAGCCTGCCTTACTACTACCCATTTTTTTTTCTCCAAACACCCGGGCAACATGGGGCTGAAATGCTCGTTATTTACATAAGCAAGTGTTCACGTATTGTTGTGTGAAATGCGTAAGGAATCCACCAGAAACAATAGCGCCATGGAACCGAACACCTCTTCACATTCTCTATATAAAAGCTGTCTGGGGTGAAATGCAGTTAAACCAAACTTGCCACACGAACATATGTCATACCAAATATTTATATGCCGATATCGGACATGAAATAGCTAGAAGAAATCACCTCCTGGAGCCGGGTACCCTTTCACATTATCTATTTAAGCAAGCGTCCACGCATTGTCGTGTGTAATCCCCGAGGAACCAAACTTTCGACACGAACTTATATTATTAAATAGTGGTGTGCATATATCGCAGAGTGTATAGTGTCGGGTGTGAATATATTTCTGTTGACATATGACGGGGATACATTTATATAACAGAGGCTGAGATATTTATATCCTTGGTACATCATGACAACTGTGATGATAATTCTTTTGTAGCTGTTGCCAAAGTTAACACAGATACTACACTATGATCACAGACGGAGGGTCACAACATTATACTATCTTTCTTTTGTGTATTATTTTAGCTGGCAATCACTTTTTTTCCAATATAATTGTTTATTTTTTCTAATCATAATAATCGATCCAGTGACCCGCCGTCACTCGAATCAATTAATAATAACCCTTGGCCCTGCCTGCCACAGATGCTACGCTATGATTACAGCCAAAGGGTCACAACATTATACTATGTCTTTCTACAAAACTTAATGCGCATATTAGACACCAAGCAACCAAAGGAAATCACTTCTCCCAACCGGGCACCTATTCGGTTTATCTATGTAAGCACGCGTCCATGCACTGGCAAGAAGCAGTGAGAGACCCAACTTGCCATACGAATCTATGTCCTTCCAAAAACAGTGTTACAAATCTTTACGCGTACTCTTGCTGATTAAACAGTCTTTGACATATAGACTCTGACTATTAACCACCGTAATATATTTTGTTCGGAAAAAAAACTAATCATTTGTCTTTCGATAACCGACCTAATCACAATTACAAGAGGGTACCCATTATTGAATAAAGTAGTGATAATAGTTTTCAATTCTTCATCCGATTTGTTTGAGAACCTGCTAGATCCTGAACTGTCATCTAAGCTTCAACCTCTGTCCCATCGACAACATTTTGCTTCTCTCTGCCTGTTCTACAAGTATTTTAACGGTGGATGCCCCGACGAACTAAATGCCTTTGTATCCCTTCGACTTAAATACCCCCGACAAGGAGCAAAGTCTCACCCCTACACAGTAGAGATCCCTAGGTGTAAGAAAGCCTTCTACTCTAATAGTTTCTTCTCAAAAACGGCAATACTTTGTAATTTCCTTCCGGGTCCTTGCTTTCCCAACTGTACTGACATGCAGAAGTTCAAGTGTAATGTAGACAGACATCTTGCTACTCAATTCCCTACATAGTACCCCTGCAAAGTATGTCCCCAATAGTAGCCCTCTATATCAAAGTGACACTGTGTCTTGTTTGGGGTGAAAATGGAATCAAAAAATGTGTTAGAGTGCAATTTTAATTATACCTTAGTCTGTTAGTGTAAAATAAATCCCAGCGTCAATACATTCCCGTATTCGTAGGTTTAGGGTAAATTGAGGTAAACTAAATTGATTGAGCATTTTTATTAGAAATACATCGAGAAAAGCTAAAGTAGTTATGCTTCATAAGTAAATTTTAACGCATATGATTAGATAAGGAGAAGAATTCCTTTGTTTCAGTTGTCTATAAATATAAAAGCGAAAATGTATGTATGTGTGTATGTATGTATGTATGTATGTGAAAATAATGGAAATATTATTCCGACAAAATAGAGAAAATAAAAAAGGAACAAACCGTATTATGTGTTCACCAACGTTTCGTCTTTATTTCATCCAGAGGAAGTCTCGAAATAAAGACGAAACGTTGGTGAACACATAATACGGTTTTTTCCTTTTTTATTTTCTCTATGTATGTATGTATGTACGCTTTTCCTCGATGTCCACAAAAGGCTTCTTTCAGAGAAGCGCTCGCTCGGTTCACAACTTCTTAAAACTTTTTATATCATCTATAAATTGTAATATCTCACACTTAACTACGGAGCTCGCCTGTCTATTTGATTTTATTGACTTTCAAACGTTAATTATTCGACATTTCCCCGCATCGGCACGCGTTACATTCGGTTTTCGGTATAAACAAAAAGCGAAACTCGACTCTAATTACTCGCCTAATTACAGTGGTCTCTAGAGAGCTAAGTAAATGTCGACTTCGTCATATCAGACGGTAGCTTTCATTTCGAGACGAGACACTCCCCCTAATAAACAGGGAGCTGGTTTTCCCCGAACTTAGTTAAAAACAAACAAACCGATTTATTGATCTCATTAAAAACTGTCCTGCAGAAAATGCTAACTGCTGAATAGCTATCGCCGTCACGTCAATCAAAAACGCGCACCTGTTTTTTTTTTAAACACTCTACTATTTTCCAGCTGCGCTTCGTTTTTTTTTTTCACGGGCACGTGTTTTCTTTTTCCACATTTTACTATGCGCGTCAAGGCTTCGGGTTTTTTTTCACGGGCACGTGTTTTCTTTTTCCACATTTTACTATGCGCGTCAAGGCTTCGGGTTTTTTTTCACGGGCACGTGTTTTCTTTTTCCACATTTTACTATGCGCGTCAAGGCTTCGGTTTTTTTTTCACGGGCACGTGTTTTCTTTTTCCACATTTTACTATGCGCGTCAAGGCTTCGGGTTTTTTTTCACGGGCACGTGTTTTCTTTTTCCACATTTTACTATGCGCGTCAAGGCTTCGGGTTTTTTTTCACGGGCACGTGTTTTCTTTTTCCACATTTTACTATGCGCGTCAAGGCTTCGGGTTTTTTTTCACGGGCACGTGTTTTCTTTTTCCACATTTTACTATGCGCGTCAAGGCTTCGGGTTTTTTTTCACGGGCACGTGTTTTCTTTTTCCACATTTTACTATGCGCGTCAAGGCTTCGGGTTTTTTTTCACGGGCACGTGTTTTCTTTTTCCACATTTTACTATGCGCGTCAAGGCTTCGGGTTTTTTTTCACGGGCACGTGTTTTCTTTTTCCACATTTTACTATGCGCGTCAAGGCTTCGGGTTTTTTTTCACGGGCACGTGTTTTCTTTTTCCACATTTTACTATGCGCGTCAAGGCTTCGGTTTTTTTTCACGGGCACGTGTTTTCTTTTTCCACATTTTACTATGCGCGTCAAGGCTTCGGGTTTTTTTTCACGGGCACGTGTTTTCTTTTTCCACATTTTACTATGCGCGTCAAGGCTTCGGGTTTTTTTTCACGGGCACGTGTTTTCTTTTTCCACATTTTACTATGCGCGTCAAGGCTTCGGGTTTTTTTTCACGGGCACGTGTTTTCTTTTTCCACATTTTACTATGCGCGTCAAGGCTTCGGTTTTTTTTCACGGGCACGTGTTTTCTTTTTCCACATTTTACTATGCGCGTCAAGGCTTCGGGTTTTTTTTCACGGGCACGTGTTTTCTTTTTCCACATTTTACTATGCGCGTCAAGGCTTCGGGTTTTTTTTCACGGGCACGTGTTTTCTTTTTCCACATTTTACTATGCGCGTCAAGGCTTCGGGTTTTTTTCACGGGCACGTGTTTTCTTTTTCCACATTTTACTATGCGCGTCAAGGCTTCGGGTTTTTTTTCACGGGCACGTGTTTTCTTTTTCCACATTTTACTATGCGCGTCAAGGCTTCGGGTTTTTTTTCACGGGCACGTGTTTTCTTTTTCCACATTTTACTATGCGCGTCAAGGCTTCGGGTTTTTTTTCACGGGCACGTGTTTTCTTTTTCCACATTTTACTATGCGCGTCAAGGCTTCGGTTTTTTTTCACGGGCACGTGTTTTCTTTTTCCACATTTTACTATGCGCGTCAAGGCTTCGGGTTTTTTTTCACGGGCACGTGTTTTCTTTTTCCACATTTTACTATGCGCGTCAAGGCTTCGGGTTTTTTTTCACGGGCACGTGTTTTCTTTTTCCACATTTTACTATGCGCGTCAAGGCTTCGGGTTTTTTTTCACGGGCACGTGTTTTCTTTTTCCACATTTTACTATGCGCGTCAAGGCTTCGGTTTTTTTTCACGGGCACGTGTTTTCTTTTTCCACATTTTACTATGCGCGTCAAGGCTTCGGGTTTTTTTTCACGGGCACGTGTTTTCTTTTTCCACATTTTACTATGCGCGTCAAGGCTTCGGGTTTTTTTTCACGGGCACGTGTTTTCTTTTTCCACATTTTACTATGCGCGTCAAGGCTTCGGGTTTTTTTTCACGGGCACGTGTTTTCTTTTTCCACATTTTACTATGCGCGTCAAGGCTTCGGGTTTTTTTTCACGGGCACGTGTTTTCTTTTTCCACATTTTACTATGCGCGTCAAGGCTTCGGTTTTTTTTTCACGGGCACGTGTTTTCTTTTTTCCACATTTTACTATGCGCGTCAAGGCTTCGGGTTTTTTTTCACGGGCACGTGTTTTCTTTTTCCACATTTTACTATGCGCGTCAAGGCTTCGGGTTTTTTTTCACGGGCACGTGTTTTCTTTTTCCACATTTTACTATGCGCGTCAAGGCTTCGGGTTTTTTTCACGGGCACGTGTTTTCTTTTTCCACATTTTACTATGCGCGTCAAGGCTTCGGGTTTTTTTTCACGGGCACGTGTTTTCTTTTTCCACATTTTACTATGCGCGTCAAGGCTTCGGGTTTTTTTTCACGGGCACGTGTTTTCTTTTTCCACATTTTACTATGCGCGTCAAGGCTTCGGTTTTTTTTTCACGGGCACGTGTTTTCTTTTTCCACATTTT
Organism: Euprymna scolopes; assembly: GCF_053919585.1. Lineage (NCBI taxonomy): Eukaryota > Metazoa > Mollusca > Cephalopoda > Sepiida > Sepiolidae > Euprymna > Euprymna scolopes. Next base: position 24,295,617 of record NC_136492.1, on the reverse strand, counting down.
ACTATGCGCGTCAAGGCTTCGGGTTTTTTTCACGGGCACGTGTTTTCTTTTTCCACATTTTACTATGCGCGTCAAGGCTTCGGGTTTTTTTTCACGGGCACGTGTTTTCTTTTTCCACATTTTACTATGCGCGTCAAGGCTTCGGGTTTTTTTTCACGGGCACGTGTTTTCTTTTTCCACATTTTACTATGCGCGTCAAGGCTTCGGTTTTTTTTCACGGGCACGTGTTTTCTTTTTCCACATTTTACTATGCGCGTCAAGGCTTCGGGTTTTTTTTCACGGGCACGTGTTTTCTTTTTCCACATTTTACTATGCGCGTCAAGGCTTCGGGTTTTTTTTCACGGGCACGTGTTTTCTTTTTCCACATTTTACTATGCGCGTCAAGGCTTCGGGTTTTTTTTCACGGGCACGTGTTTTCTTTTTCCACATTTTACTATGCGCGTCAAGGCTTCGGGTTTTTTTTCACGGGCACGTGTTTTCTTTTTCCACATTTTACTATGCGCGTCAAGGCTTCGGGTTTTTTTTCACGGGCACGTGTTTTCTTTTTCCACATTTTACTATGCGCGTCAAGGCTTCGGGTTTTTTTTCACACACACCTACAAACACCCGGGCAACGCCGGTTACCCCTCGCTAGTATCATATAAAAGTCAAAATGTGTCGTCTACATATTGCACGAAGACAAAAGAACCACATAGAACCACATAGAATTCCGCCATTATTGGTTCCAGAACTGAGCCCATGGATATAGCACTTATTTGCTTATACGGCCGATAGACTCCAACAATGTCATTAAACCTAAATTCAACGGATGTATTGTCAAACTTTATCAGCTTAACTTAAAATACATGAATTGAATTGGAACAATATCTGGCTACGATATGAACAAGTGAAGCATGCACACTAAACGAGGCATAAAAAATGACTAAGTTCAGCATTTGCCTCCCTCCATTAAGCCCAAAAAG
>NC_136492.1:24247155-24292155 GCF_053919585.1 Euprymna scolopes | reverse complement strand
TTTTTTTCATTTTTCTCAAAAACTGCCAAGTTCATATGAATGAAATTTACACTCTATCTCTGAAGAGATATTATCTATCAAAAAATAAAAGGGAAATTAAAAATTAATATATATTTACTCGACAAATATATATTAACGAAATATTAAATTATCCATACGCAAAAGTATTAAACATATTTATTAATATTTAGTCGTACATCCTCTGTTTTGACTTACAGCTTCCAGGCGCTTTTGATAAATGCCTACTAGTTACTTACAATCACTTGCTAATAGTTTCAGCCATTCTTCTTCGCAAACTTTCTTTAATTCTGTGATATTCTTGGGATCTCATGCATGCACCCTTAACTTAAAAGTTATCCATGGATTTTCGATGGGATTCAGGTCGACTGACTGGATAGGCCACTGTAAAATACTGATCGCATTATCCTTAAACCTTTTCATAGTTATTTTAGCCTTGTGCTTGGGATCATTGTCAGAAGAAAAAAATCATGGCCCAATCCTAAATCTGCGGCGCTCTTGAACAGATGTGTTAACAAAGTTTTCGTGAATTTGCTGCATTAATTTTCCCTTCTATATTTAAAATTCTTCAAAGTGTATTCGCAGAAAAGCAGCCCCAAATTACATTTCTACTTCCAAATTGTACAGTGGGAATGGTATTAGATGATTTTTATTTTGTGGCCTTTTTTCCTCCATACACGAGTGGGCATGTTTCTTCTGATGAAATAACTTTAATCTAGAAGTCACCCAATTCACATTGGCATTTATAAACAAATTTCAAACGGTCTTTCGCGTGTCTAGGACATAACAATGGAATCTTGATGATTTAGAATATAGGCCTATACGATGCAATGGTCTATTCATTGCTAACTTCCATACCTGCTTTCTGCAAATCCTTCTGAATTTCTGAACGAGTCAGAAATGGTTCTTTCTTCACGTTACGAGCAATGCAACGAGCAGTAACATCATTAAATTTACGTGTCCGACCATTTCCTGAGTAATTTTTAGTATTTTCAGAAATTCTGAGTAAGTTTTAGTATTTTCACAATTTCTTATTTTTTTTACAATTTCTCATTGTTTTCCAATTTCTCATGACAAACATAAATGTACTCAGCGCCATATTTTCCTGTATCCCTTTCCATCTTTATAACTTGCTATGATTTCCTGGCGCATATCATTAGTCAATTCCTATGTTTTAACCATTTTAAAACATTAAGAGTCAACCTAGGCAGGGTCTGAGAGCTGGTATCAACTGACCTATGAGGAGCCCAAACCCTGGGATGTCTTCTGATATTGTGACATATTGTAGCAAAATAAAATGACTGCTTAAAAATGACATTTCTGATTGGTTGAAAGTATTGTAGCAAGATGAAAATTGACAGTGTGCTAAATACTTTTGCATGTGATTAATTTGATTCTTTGTTAATAAATATTTGTTAACTAAGTATATCTTTATATCCGTTTTATTTTTAAATAGATAATATCTGTTCAAAGATTGAGTATAAATTTCATTCAAAGTAACAAAGTATTTGAGAAATACGAAATAAAAACAATGTACCAAATAATTTTGCTACCTACTGTATATATATATATATATGTATTCGTATATATATATATGTATTCGTATATATATATGTATTCGTATATATATATATGTATTCGTATATATATATTCGTATATATATATATTCGTATATATATATATATATTCGTATATATATATATTCGTATATATATATATATATTCGTATATATATATATTCGTATATATATATATATTCGTATATATATATTCGTATATATATATTCGTATATATATATATTCGTATATATATATATTCGTATATATATATATTCGTATATATATATATTCGTATATATATATATATTCGTATATATATATATATTCGTATATATATATATATTCGTATATATATATATATTCGTATATATATATATTCGAATATATATATTCGTATATATATATTCGTATATATATATATATTCGTATATATATATATATTCATATATATATATTCGTATATATATATTCGTATATATATATATTCGTATATATATATTCGTATATATATTCGTATATATATATATATTCGTATATATATATTCGTATATATATATATTCGTATATATATATATATTCGTATATATATATTTGTATATATATATATATATATTTGTATATATATATATATATTTGTATATATATATATATATTTGTATATATATATATATATTCGTTTATATATATATATATATTCGTTTATATATATATATTCGTTTATATATATATATATATTCGTCTATATATATATTCGTATATATATATTCGTATATATATATATATATATATATTCGTATATATATATTCGTATATATATATATATATATTCGTATATATATATATTCGTATATATATATATTCGTATATATATATATATATTCGTATATATATATATTCGTATATATATATATTCGTATATATATATTCGTATATATATATTCGTATATATTTATTCGTATATATATATATTCGTATATATATATTCGTATATATATATTCGTGTATATATATTCGGATATATATATATTCGTATATATATATATTCGTATATATATATATATTCGTATATATATATATATTCGTATATATATATATATATATTCGTATATATATATATATTCATACATGTATGTATATATATATACATATATATGTATGTATATTTATATATATATATATATATATAAGTGGTTAACGACACTGACTGTATATCTCTCTCTATATATATATCGACTGTATATGTATATGGACGGTGTATATATATATATATATATATATATACACATATACACACCGTCCATATACATATATAGTCGATATATATCTATAGAGAGATATACAGTCAGTGTCGTTAACCACTTATATATATATAAATATACATACATATATATGTATATATATACATACATGTATGAATATATATATACGAATATATATAGTAGGTAGCAAATGAATATATATATATATATATATATATATATATATATATATATATGCAGTCGAATGCCGGGATGCGGTTACCCTAGTATAGTATGTATGTATGTGTGTATGTGTGAAAAGTTTTAATTAGATTCAGTAAATTTTAAAAGTTAAGTATTGATCGTAACGTTTATTCATTGACTAAATTTGATTACAATAATAATTGCATTATTCGACAAGAGTACAAAAATTTAAAGTTTAACCTTTAATTCCTTGTATCCTTGTCGAATAATACATTCATCGTAATTATTTTTTTTTATTTATTGAATGAATGCCAGAAAAAATTCGGCTAGGCAGAATCAAACACTTTTTAGATAATATTTTTAAAATAAGACAAAGCTTATTTTTAATTGTAGTAAAAGGATTTCCACTCTTGGAACGCATTGAAATTTGAAATTATATGACAGTTCAAAGAGCGATAAAAATGGAGATTTTTAAGTAAACATATTTATATATTAAATTTACTTTTTGTCGACCCATATAAGCGTCTCCATCAGATACAGATAATATATATCTCTTTTTATGTGACACAGATAAAAAGAAAGGGAGAAACTAGAATTTAAAGAAATAAATGTGTTCATTTTTTTTTCTTTTTTTACATCTGCTTTTTATCTAGTCTCTAAGCCACTATATATTTTTTTTTATAATTTCGTATATCAGATAGATTTTATAGTTTATACAACGGGTGGTCCGAAAGTAATTCTATCTATTTTTTTTTTCTCGATCATTTACTGGATCAGAGAGAATTGCAATTTGCATTGTCATGATGACGGAACTTACGCATTCGTATCCTGAAAGATCTATCTCTCTGTTGCAGATATTGACGATATGAGACTCTAAGAAAGCAACCCAGTAATGGGCGTGCGTCAGAAGCAGAGATGCGGCATTGCATTTCTGGAAAAAGTGCATTGAGAATGGGGGTGACCATGTACAAAAATAAATTCTGGAGCACGAAAAGTCGCTTGTTTTAATGGTACTGTTCCCATCTTCGTAGTTCTGCAATGTTTTTAGTTAAGAAATAGGAGGCTTTATATTTGAAACGACCCTGGTATGAGAAAGCGCGCTCCGGACGCCCAATCACAAAAAACAGAGCATTGAGAATACTGGTGACTATGTAGAAAAACAAATTCTAGAGCTCAAAAGGGCCATTCGTTTTAATCGTACCACTACCGTCTTCGTAGATTTTTAATTTTTTTAATTAAAAAAATAGGAGACTTTATTTTTGGAACGACCCTCGTATGAGAAAACACGCTCCGGACGCTTATGCACAGCCATCGTTCATCGCTGACAAAAGTCGTTTGTTTTGATGATATTACTTCCGTTTTCGTAGCTCTGCAACATTTGGAGTTAAAAAAATAGGAGATTTTACCTTTTGAACGCCCTTCGTATCAATATTATGTATTAGAGTAGGCGTTTCGCTATTACTATGTCTACGACAATTATTTGTAAACAGAATCTTTTAAAAAAAATAATGTAATCAACATGCCAACGCTATTCGGTTTCAATTTCAGAAATTTGTTATCAATAACTTAATTGAGTTTTCACTGCGGGAGGCCAATATTTGCCATGGAATTCGCTTTTGAATGAAAACTTATTATGTAAGATTGTCTTCACGCAATTTCTACAAAATATATCTCCAGCTTTTGTTTCGCTATTTTGAACTCTTAGCAGATGTAATCGGCTTTGCCCGGGTCCAAAATGCACTGAGCAAATTTTTATTTTAAATTATCCAACTACCACTACTCTCCCCCTCTCTCTCTCTCTCTCTCTCTCTCTCTATCTATCTATCTCCTCTCTCTCTGTCTCTCTGTCTCTCTCTCTTTCTCTCTTTCTCTCTCTCTCTCTCTCTCTCTCTCTCTCTTAGGCAGGGTCCGAAAGAGCGTCTCAAATATAATAGACCCCGCATTATCGGCCAAGCTTCAACCTCTGTCCCATCGCCGCAATGTTGCATCCTGTGTCTGTTGTACAAGTACTTCAATGGAATGTTCTCTGATGAACCCATAGCAGGTATGCACCCCCCCCCGAGGCGTACATACTCCCGAAAAACCCGACAAACAGCAAAATCCTATCCTATCACTGTAGAAGTCCCTAGATTCCTAAAGCCTTCTACTCTGCCCGATTTCGTAATTCCGTCCCTGTTTTCTGCTTTTTCTGACTGTCCTAACCCGTAGAAGTTTAAATGTAATTTGAACAGACATCTCACTGCTCGACTCCTTACAGTCTCCACGTTCCCAAATAGTAACCCCTTGTTTGGGGCAAAAATGAGTTAAAAAAGAAATGCTTATTAAAAGTTTTTGCTGCCAATATAGAATCTCTACCTATATATAAAAAACACTTTGTCGTGTGTGTGAGTTCGTTTCCTATAAACTCTAAAACGGCAGGGTCGATTTTTATGAAATTAAACACAATTGTACTTTATGTGAGAGTAAATGTTATTATATAAATTTTTTAATGAAACGTCTTCGATAAGCATCGATAATCAATAATCTAAAACATCCCATTAAAAAAAGAAACAGTTTGATTTTAAACCAAAACTAACACTTTATACAGTCTAACATCACGAGCGCATTTGAGTAGTTTTATCACCGCACAAGCAGAATGTTTTGGCGTATCAAATCAAAAGTAGGTTATTTGCTAAGACAGGGGTGCATTCTAATGAATATTTCTTTTTAGAGCAGAATTGAACCATGATACTTGACGTTTGCATTTTAAACATTAATTTAAATTATTATATACTAGCGGGGGTACCCGGCGTTTCCCGAGTTTTTGTTTCCGGGACGGGGGGGTAGTTTTAAAAAATGATATGGTAGGTAAGTAGGAAGGATCAAACCCGGAGTCATGAGTAAAAGTAGGAAAATAAAGTGTGAAAAAAAACAAACAAAAAAAAACATCTGCAACGTTAACAGTTCGGCCACCAAGAAAAGTCCATTCCAGTTGTTTAGGAAAAAAAACAAAAAAAAACGACTACGGTAGGTCGGCGCGAACGTGAAAATATAATGTGAATTGTCCAGCACGCTAACCACTACGCCACAGAGCACTGCAGCTTAGTTTAGTGATTTTAAATAACTTCACATGAAAGAACTACGAAGCCAAACCGGTGTTCTCTTCTCAACTGTTCCTTGTGAACGATCCCCAAACGGTGTTAAGTGGTGGCAGGGGAAGGAGGAATTTATTAGAGAGAAAATATTTTACCACTTCCATTGATCTTAACCGATTTTGGCCGTGACTTCTCAGCAGAAAAAGTATAGAAATCTAAGATTATCGAGGAATTTGAGAAATAATAAGCCTATAACACACCTCAGATATTGTTCTACCGTTTGTGCATATTATATTTGCATGAAATATCTTGATTTTTAATCCTATTAATGTCAAAATCAGACGGGAAAAATGAGTTCATTTTATTTATATAGAAGATAGAAAAGAATAGATAGAAGAAGAATAGAAGATAGATAGAAGAAGAAGATAGATAGATAGATAGAAGATAGATAGAAGAAGATAGAAGAGAAGAGATAAGTAATTTCGTAAAATCACCTATAGATTCTTAACAGCGCCATATAGAGAAACATGTATTACCGTGGGGAGGCAACGAAGCTTCATCCTAGGTGTACCGTAGTGGGTCCCCAACTAAACAATCAATCAATTTGGTTGACGAATGGGTGATTTTTCCTATTTGATGAGAACAAGCATATTGAAAGTGTGGAACATTCGTTGATGCGCATTCAATCTCTTGCAATGTCGGGTCTTTTTTTTTTTTACAAATGGTCACCACTTATCAAGGCCCGGAGGCCACTCGATGATAAGGGTTATTGAGTGTACAGAAGACAATGGGATAATTTCTTAGTAATCGTTAGTCGTAGAAATTTGGTAATTTGGGGTCTCTTTGTTTTTTAACGGAATGTCTTCGATAAGCATGAATAATCAATAATCTAAAACATCCCATTAAGAAAAAGAACAGTTTGATTTTAAACCAAAGTTAACACTTTATACAGGCTATAAATCTACGTTTTCTAGAAAGCCTGTTTATAAAATCTACGATCGTTTCTATTAAGTGCAAATAAACTGCTATCGCTGCCATAACTAGTCCATCATGTTTTAAGTAAAAATGCACAAAAGTTTTTTTTTTTTTTTTTACCGTCTAATGATAGCCGATGAGACTTCTGTGGGAATCTCATTAGTAATGCGTACAATGTGTACAAGCAAATCCCATGATTTTGAACTGTGGCTTCATCTCAAAGACAATGCATGGTGTAATAATACACAATAAACGAATGTATGTTGGAAAGATGAGGAGGAACATAGATAATATCTGTTCAAAGATTTAGTGTAAATTTAGTGCAGATGTAGATAGATGGCTACTAGGGCTGCTGATGTCGCTGCTTCTGCCAGACTCTCTTCACTGAAATTGATTCTGCATGTGCAGCTTCTGCATTGAACTTGCCCTGTCGTACTGCCAGGGTGATTGCCAGCCAGGTTTTCCAATGCGTAAATGGTTATATCGCACTGCTTCATGTCCCTCTATATCGGACTTCTTTATAAACTATTACTATTCAGCAACAACTTTGTTGCCTGAGTTTTTACAGTTGCTATAGGACGAATGTAATGCCCTCAATCTAAATACTCATTGTTTTTAAGCCTTGAACACGTGTTTTCGGTCACGTGTACTCGTGTGTGGAGGTAAAATGCGATGTCAAATTATTGTTTTCATTGAGTGATTATTTGTATTTATGCCCGATATTTCTAGATGATTATGTCGAAAAGAGATCAGTTTGAAATCATAAAACCTCGAAATCTTCCAGAAATAGTGCTCAGCATACACGAAGAAGGACTAGCCAGTGTATTCATTTGCTTTCCCACTGAGCAAATTAGGCACAAGGCCGTTGTTTAATGTGGAGAGTAAAGGCGAGGGGGACCAGCTCCCCCGAGGGGAGAACTGGATAGTGACAATTGGTGTTAAGGTTGTCCCATACATTGACCAATAACTGATTGCTACAAGAACAATGGTCTTATATGTGGGGTTGCACCCACATATGGTTTTTGATTGCAGTATATGCCGGAACAGATACTACACGCGTGAGATTTGATTTGGGCCAAAAGGCCAAGCAGCCCAACCAGGGCCGGGAAACCTCGAGAAGAAAGACTAGCGTATACGAGAGGAATTGGCGCTTTGCAAAGAAAATCACCGAACCTCTGGTTGACAGAGAATACCTTTTCTACCATTGCGCACCAAGCTCAGCACTATCAAGCAGTTCACTAAGGCTCAGTATTATCAAGCAGTTCACTAAGGCTCAGCATTATCAAGCAGTTCACTAAGGCTAAGACAAGGACAGTGACTGATTCATTTAGTTATGCCTGGCTGCTCCAGGATTGACTATGGAGAAGTTGAAAGTTGGCATCTTTGACCGTCCTCAGATCCGACAGCTCATAAATGATCTAGAGTTGGAACAACAATTAACGAAGTGCAACTGGTAGAGTAGAAGATATGTGTTCTGATAGGGAAGAACTTTTCTGGCAACAATAAGGCCAGAGACTTCGTAGAACGTATGCAATAATACATGCTGACTGTTTTAAAAAACCTGAGCTGCAATATGAGCGTCAAGATACATTACTTATTTTCACATATGGATCGGTTTTTATGTGAACCTAGGTTCAATGAGTGCCAAGCAGGGGAAAAGATTCCATCAGAATTTGAAAGCGATAAAGATAAGGTATAATGTTTGCTGGGACGCAAGTCATGATTGCTGACCACTGTTGGAATTTGAAGAGAAACTTCCGTGCCGCTGAGCATTCAAGGGGTTCAAGGAAACGAAATTTCAAGCCGTTATGTTTGAACAATAGTGACGCAACGTGCAAGTTAGTGCACTTACCTTTCAGTTTCAAGTGATCTTTGTTTCTATTAGGTAATCAATATTTGTTGTTAGGAAACACATTTTTTCTCTTAAAAAACATTTAGGATGATGTGTTGAACAAAAATTAGCTAGTAGTGCAACAAAATGGTATCGATTTTCTCATAAGATCTGATTATTTACAAATCAACAACATGACCTGATGGAGAGAAACAGATGACATTTTCTGATTCAGCAATGCAAAACTACCCTAAATCACAACATTCAAAATACAAAAACAATGTTACTCAGCATTATCTATATATTTATAATAGGATAGCGTGTGTGTTATTTGTTTGTGTGCACGATTACATCCGAGTGACTGTCGTTTAATTGTTATGGACTTCTATTTCTAGTCGTTAATAGAATTGTTATGAATTTCGCATAAATAACCCCAGTAATTGCAGATATGTGAGAATTAAAATACTAGTTATCGTCGTCGTCGGCAAGTGTCCGTTTCGGAAGACGATGGTCTTGTGTCTATCTACACCACTGAGAATGGCTATGCGGTCCACTCGGGAGTGGCAGACCCTGTCGCACTTAGTGCAGATGTAGATAAATGACTTATGCACAGCTTCTGCATTGAACGTGCCCTGTCGCACTGCCAGGGGATTGCCAGCCAGGTTTTCCAATGCATGAAGGGCCATATCGCACTGCTTCATGCCTCTCTTGCAAACATCTAAGAAGCGTAGTTTTGGGCCACCTGCATTTCTTCTGCTCTTAGCCAGCTTGCCGAGAGAAGCGCTTTGGGGATGCGTTGCGCGTCCATCCTCCTGCCTGTTTCAACCATTTCAGTCGTCTTTCGGAGAATATTACACGCATGCTGGACATGTTGGCTCATCCACTACCTCAGTGTCGGGGATCCTGTCCTGCCACTCAATCTGTAGGATGCGATGCAGGCACATAATATGGAAGACGCTCAGTTTCTTCTCATGCCTTGCGGCACTGAGGTACGTAGACGAGCCAATATGTACAGCATACTAGTTATAGAACTTTAATAAAGTGCTCAACAAAAGTTTCCTCCTCCTCCTCCTCATATTCATCATCATCATCGAGGTGGCTACGTGGGAAACAACACCGATTGACAACATGAGTGTATCCAGTTCGAATCCACTTAGGGGCGTTGGCAACCTTCACGTTGTCCCTCTGGTCAGTAGCCGATGTCCTTTGTAAAAATAATTCTAACTAGAAAGATATCGGGGAAACGAATACCAACAATAATCTGATTCACTCGAACTGAATAAATGATTCTGTACAACATTAACAAAAATTAGCAGCAGCGGCATCAAATCAGCAGCACACAACAATAAAAAAAAAAAAAAGTAAACAGTTAAATATGATTTTTAAAAAGCAATATGCAAATATAACGAAGTTTCACTAGGTGTCCTAAGCATTTGGTCGGCCGAAAGCAAGTTCAATGAGTTTTTTTTTCTTGGAAAGTGACGATGGAGAAATAAACACTGATGAAACCAAGTCAATTCACGATGCTTATTAATAAATAATACATTAAGAATTTGGAGTAAGACTCACGAGTCAGGCCTATCGCTCCACTCGTCTCCGTAATATAATAAAATGATAACAGAATTACCGCAAACTAATTTAATTTGACGAAAATTCCACATGATTAAAGTCCAATTGATAATAAAATTCTAATCGCTTGGTGTCGCTGCGCAGCACTGAAGGCAGCCATATTATTTGCGCTCTTCATTCGCTGACCGACAAATAAAACAGATTAATAAATAAATACAAACATTTAGATGGAAATGCGAACACAAAGACAGAATTGTTTAGGTTAGTCATAGAAGTAGAGCGACGGATTCCGGTTTTAGTTTATTTTGTAAGTCGTTTGCTCAGAGCAGGAGCGCCATGAAGTGACGTCATGCGACCGCATTCCTTTTCCCCGCGAAAACAAACGGAGCGTATACTAACGGCAGTCGGCCATTGTTGCGACTATTGCGTTATGTAGTCACTTATGTGATAATTTGAGAAATGTCCCTCGCCCTCCGTCTTTAATGTACTCTTTCTTCCTCTCACGCTTAATGTGTTTTTATACACACAAACGCACACACTCATACACTCACACACGCACATACATACACACGCATACATATATATATACAATGTTAAGCAATGACACGGTTGTTAATTTATCTACATAAAATTTTACGTAAATATTTGCAGTATTTACTTCGGCAGTGCTCGATACGTAAGTAGAGTTAGGTAGTAAGTTTTGAATATATATATATAGATGTGTGTGTGTGTGTGTGTGTGTGTGTGTGTGTGTGTGTGTGTGTGTGTGCTTGTTAATGACATATAAAAAATAGATGTGTTTTCTACTAAAAGTTTGTGAAATTGGAAGCGCGGACAAGAATGTTGGTTAATAAAGCGTTTAACAATAGCGTTGTCAGAATATGTATATGCACACACACACACACACACACAGATATATATATATATACACATACAGATATATATATATATATATATATATGCAATGAGCTCGCACCTGTCGCTTTGTTGTTTTAACGAGGATTTTTCATTTCTTTGTCATCTGAAATGACCTAGTTTTCATTTGAATGTTTATTTACATTTTCTGTTATGCTAGAGTATCCGTTTATATATTTGTTTATTTATTAATTGTTATGATTATGATTATAATTGTTGTTGTTGTTAAAGAAGTGTGTGAGTAACTAAGAATCTGATTGGCTGACTAGCGAACCCAGTAGTACGTGGATATAAAAAAAAACACAAAGAAACATACAAGTCCATGCATTATGCTGGCGAATCCTTACGAAGATGAAATGCAGAGACTTCTGTGTAGCTTAATTGCTATATATATATATATATATATATATATATATATATTCAGCCAATCAGAATCTTAGTTACTCAAACATTTCTTTAATAACAACAACAAAAATGTAAATCATAATAATTAATAAATGAACATAAACGGATAGTCTAGTTATTCCTATTATTTGGATTCATCGGACTACTGTTCTCATATTGAGTATGATTTTCACACTTTCGGTCGGTGTATCTCGTCAGATTCGGGAATATTTCTGTCAAACTCGGGAATTTGGACGGAATTTTAAGCGGAACTCTTTATGGGCGTAGCCTGCTCTTATTTCGTCAGCCATGACTGGATAGAGGTCCTAAGCAATTTGCAATTGTGTTTTTCATCCACCCATACTGAGGATTGAAAAGGGAACCAGTAATTATAAACGGATACTCTAGTATCACTAAACATTCAAATGAAAACTAGGTCATCTCAGATGACAAAGAAATGAAGAAAAAAAAACTCGCTAAAACAACAAAGCAACAGGTCCGCGCTCTTATTGCCACAATAAATGAGTGTGCTATTAACTAAGAATCTGATTGGCTGATAAGTAAACCCCAAAACCACGTGGGTATATAATAACATAAAGCAACACTAATTCCAATCATTAACCTGACGAATCCTCACGACGACAAAAGGCGGAAAATTCTGTGTAGCTTGATTGCCATATATATTTTCAAAACTTACTACCTAGCTCTACTTACGTACCAAGCACTGCCAAATAAACACTGAAAATAATTACATAAAATAATTGTATAAATGAGTTAATTATGTTTATATATTGGTATGCAAAGCGCGTGTGAGTGGATAATTTTATTTTAAAAACGAATATATATATATATATATATATATATATATATATATATATATACTGAATTATGAGTCGTAGACGACGAAACACGTATCAGTGTATAATTATATATATATATATATATATATATATATATATATATATATATATATATATGTTGTCGAACTAGACATTGAAACAATTGTAACGTAAAATAAAATACACTTTTTGTTGCCATCAATACCTTGTCTTGAAGTCTGGATTTAGCACATATATATATATACACTAAGTTATATATCTATAATATAAAGCTGAATGTGTGTGTGTGGTGTGTGTGGTCACGATTAGGCTCCTATGTGGTTTACTATTTTAAAAAACTGATTATATATAATGATAGATGATGTATCGAGACACAGGAATGGGTGTGTTTGATCCTTCAGAACGGTGGTTCATTAAAATTGTGGGGTCTGCGTACGCGCCTGGTCCACAAAGTATAGAAATAAAAAATTTAAAAATTAAAAAAAACAAACGTTTTTGATATAGATATAAAATTTAAAAAAAAACGTTTTTGATATAGATGTATATAAGAATACTTTGATAGGTATGTTTTAACTTAAATAGGGATGTTATAATTAAATTGTGGGGTCTGTGTTCGCGCCTGGCCTCCATAGAATGGAAATAGACAAGAACTTTAATAAAGACTTTTTATATCTATCTGCGTAAGTATACTTTGATAATTATGTTTCAGTTTGAAGAAATGTGGTATAATAAAATTATGGAGTGTTCGTTCGCGCCTGACCTCCATAGAATGGAAATATGTCACAAAGTTAAACAAGGTTTTCCTAATATAGATCCACAGAATATTGTAATAAGTGTTTGAGTGTGAACAGGTATAGTATAATAAATTATGGGGTTTATCTATTTTATGTTTACTTTCATCATATTTTGCTTTGGTTTTGATACCCCGAATTCGAAGCTATCTCTTTACAACCCTTCCTTTTCATAACCTATCATACTTTAATAAATCAGAGTCCATTTTCTGTAGGCTGTTTTCGAACCCAATCAACGACGGGTACTTTTGCTAGTATATATATATATATATATATATATATATATATATATATATATATATATATATACTAAGTTATGGAAATAGGTAGCACTATACAATATTGGTGACCCGTTATCCTAAGGTAACGTTCATTCTGTGTATATTTATAAAATAATTAACGTCTACTAGTAATATTACTACTACTAATAACAACAACAACAAAAATGATAATTATAATTATAAAATTTAATAAATAAACAAATATCTAAATGAATACTCTAGTATGACAGAAAATGTAAATGAACATTCAAATTTAAAAAAAATTCATCTCCGATGGCAAAGTAAAGAAAATCCTCGTTAAAACAACAAAGCAACAGGTGCGCGCTTAGTGTATATATACGTATGAGTGTATGTGTGTATGTGTGTGTATGCATGTACATATTCTGACAACAGCGCCATTGTTAAACACTTTATTCATCAACATTCTTGTTCACGCATCCAATTTCGTAACCTTTTAGTAGACAACACATCTATTCTTTAACATAACACTACAAAGCAAAAACTTCACGTAGTAAAAGCTTCGTAAACGTTTCACAGGCGCCAGGTAATGTTTATCTGTTAGTTTATTTATTTTATTTTTTTTTTTTTCATAGGGAAATTCAATAATTCGTCTCTCCTCATGGCGCAGGGCCCTGTCGGTGGTGCATTAGAATCCGCCGACTGCCCCCCTGCAGAGGGTAAAAGTCCCTCAATGGGGGCCCTGAATATGACCTTAAACTATATCCAGTGGTGAGGCCCCAGCTTGTGGGCTTTGGGGAGTGTGGAGCCACCCTTTAATTACCATTGCTCCCAGGTCCACTCTGACCCGGAGTGGTAATACCTATTAGGGTCCCAACTGTGGGTTAAATAGAAAGCGACGTGAAAACAGCAAATATATTCTATTAAAAAAAATTTTCTTCAAAATCTTTGGATTCATCATTAAATAACCCGAAAAGGGTTGATATGCCGTAAAACAAAAACAACCAACCAACCAACCTCATGGCGCATGTATACGACGGGTATTTCTTTCTTAGAGTTTCACACCGTCAATATTTGCAATAGAGAGATGAAACTTAAAGATCATGAATGCATCGGTTCTGTCATCATAACAATGCAATATACAATCTCTTCTGATCTATTCTGGCGGAATAAAAAAAAGGCATTACTTTCGAAACGTATCTCATATTTTAATTAAAAGAATAAGCCTCTGGATATTCTTATGTTTTTATTGCTTTTCCGTCAGTAAGTTCAGATTAAGTAACAGCAGACAATTTCAGACAAGTTTCAAATGTGGAAGTCGCTTAGATGGGTAAATACGCTAGATAACCAAAGTGTCATTTAATCTCACGTTATAACTAATCATTAAACCTTACTGAACGTTCAACCTATCAAACACTGCTACGAGTCTCCTTCAATACGTTTCCAGACATTTTCTGTCTAAGCACTTTTTTGATCGTACACACAGGAAACTCTTGTTTCCTTCAAAGTGATCTCCTCCGGCTGCAATGCACTTGTACCGTTCCAACAACTTCTGGAAGGTCCCTCGTCACAACCTCTTTCATTCCCTCAATTGTCACATGACGACGGCTTCTAAGTTTTCCTTGAGCTTAGGAAATAATAAAAAGTCACAGGGAGCAAAGTCCGGACTATAGGGGAGTGAGGAACAGTTGTGATGACCGTCTAGTTCATCGCAAAGAATTAACCTAGTTCCCACACTGGCATCAAACTTCTCACTTATTGTCTCTATAGACACATGGCTGTCCTTTTCCATGAAATTCTTTATTTGGCCAATCAACTCGAGTAAGCTGACTTGATTACTCCTCCCACACATCTCATCCCCACTCGCAGACTCCATGTCTTGCTTGAATCTCTTATATCATACGAAAACTGATGCTCGATTCATGCAAGATGGTCCAAAAGCAGTCTGATGCATTCAATACGTTTATGTGGTATTTTGTCACTTTTAAACCGACTTTGATTGTATATCGTTCTTCTAAAGTTTCCTCACCTCCAGACTGCATTTTTCAAATTCCCCAGCTTCGACAATTAGGCTTTAGTAGTATGTATTCCAATTCCTGCTGCACTATTCATTGAAACCTGAAATCATGAAAATGGGACAATCATCTTATAAGATGTACTAGTCTGGGTGCGCAGTGTTAACCGAGTGTGAGAAGGTGTCTGTTGAGCAAAAAAAAAAAAAAAAAAAAAAGTGGTAGTAGGCAGGTAGGCTCGAACCCGTACAGTGAAGAAGGACAAGAACGTGAAAAAAAAAGTGACGTTTTGTCGTTGCGTGCATCGCCAAACCGGAGGTGGCGAAGGTTTAAATTAAGGCTAGTCAATCGAAAAGAGGGGATTACTTTCAAAAATATCGGCGAAAAATGCGACCTCCCCTTTTAGAAAAGTGGCGAGTTGAGGCTGAAGGAATTAATGTTTTTAGCCAATTTTTCGATATTTGTCGTCCGAAACGTCGTGCTTTTAAACGGTATCGATCTTGTGAAAATCCGTCGCCTCCGTCGAAAGTTTTAGGCAGACATACATACATACATGATCATTTCAACATCTTGTCAGACGAGTGCCACTCCCTGAGACACTTAAAGTCCATGAGCCCAAAAATGACTTCCATCGCCATAGGACCATTTTAATAGATAAATGCCTGAGGGAGTATCTATACACAGATGATGTTACAGAGTCTTAGCTTTGTACGACAGCTAAGTCTCTCTCTCGATTCAAAATGTTGAGATCCAGCAACAAGCAAGAGCAAGATAGCCAGCAACAAGTTAAACTGCAGACCAGCTTAATGCGGGTACTGGTCTCCCGCTTTATGTTTTTTTTTAAATCAGAGATTTGCTTCTCCTAGAAAGGTTGCCTTCACCACGGCTTACGGGAGCCCTCTCTACCCCAATACACATACACACACACACACACACACACACACACAAATATACACGGTGCTAGTTGGCCAGCTTAATGCGGGTACTGGTCTCCCGCTTTATGGTTTTTTAAATCAGAGATTTGCTTCTCCTAGAAAGGTTACTTTCACCACGGCTTACGGGAGCCCTCTCCACCCCAACACACACATACATACACACAAACACACACGTTGCTAGTTGGTCGTTGACTCGAAAAAGTGTTCATCCGCCTTTTGGAAGGTCTTGTTTTTAATCCTTCAGGGAGACTAGCCACCCTCCTCACCAAACAAGTCTACATACATACATACATACATGATGATGATTGCAACGTCTTGCCAGACGAGTGCCACTCCCTCGAACACTTAAAGTCCATGAGCCCAAATGCCTGAAGGAGTATCTATACAAAGATGATGTTACAGAGTTTTTGCTTTGTACGAAAGCTAACTCTCTCTCTCTCTCTCTCTCTCTCTCTCTCTCTCTCTCTCTCTCTCTCTCTCTCTCTCTCTGTTCAAAATGTTGAGATCCAGCAACAAGCAAGAGCAAGAGAGCCAGACAACAAATTAAACTGCAGACCAGCTTAATGCGGGTACTGGTCACCGGTGTATTTTTTTTAAATCAGAGACTTGCTTCTCCTAGAAAAGTTGCCTTCACCACGGTTTGCGGGAACCCTCTCCACCCCAACACATATATACATACACACAAATATACACGGTGCTAGTTGGCCGTTGACCCCGAAAAAGGGTTTATTCGCCCTTTGAAAGGTCTTGTTTTTAATCCTTCAAGGAGACTAGCCGCCCTCCTCACCAAACCAGTCTGGTGAGGGAACCAGTTTAGTCGCCGGTGACCCAACCATGAGGAAGGTAGTACTGGGTTACATGGACCCAGTAGCATATGACATGACCTGATAGATACATACATACGTACGTACGTACGTACGTACGTACATTTAAACAGGTAAGATTTATATTATAGAAGATAATAACAATAACGTACTAAATTTTAACGAGTCTATGATAATTTTGAATGCCCGTACAAAAAGTCTGGAAACTTATTGACGGCACCTCATAGTTACAATACATTGTTAATGATCACGTTTGGCAGTTGCTTTTTAGCGATCTTTATAAAAGCCTTTGTTTTAAGGTGTAATTTTAAGCCTGAATTATTAATGAAAAGAGCCATAGCCTTATTTATTTCTTCTTCTTTGCTTTTCTGTATCACAGTTCATTCCTTAAAGCGGAACACCGCTACCGAGAGGTAAAATGTTACTGTGAATTAGGGACCAAATTTATAGGGGACATACAAAGTGGGGAGTCGTTCAGTGAAATGTTTATAGTAGAAGTAAGAATCCCCAATGATGCTAAGTTAAACAGAGCCGAGAGGAAGAAGATAACGAAATACCAAGGTCTTATGTAAAAGAAACGATATGAAAAGAAACCGGAATCTTAGGAAGATCGCCATCATTTTTGTAAATCTAGTAACAACTCGACTCATATAAAAAAAAGAAGAATTTCAAAAACTACCTGGCGAATACCCGATGAACCAAGTGCAAAAGTGATACAAACTTTTAACATGTTTTGATTTATAATGAGAATATGACCCCAATGATTTGAACGATCTTATTTATAGCTATGCATTAGGACAATTAACCAATGAGAAGCCTCCGACCTCATTTTAAGAATATCGAATTTTGGATGTAAGTGAGTCTCCGTCTTGAAACGACTGAACCAGACTACATTGATTCTTCGCCGCCATCTTTGTTCTTAAGAATTCACTCAACACTTGAGATCGTAATTGCATTGATTCTTCGCCGATTTGATTTACTACCGCTATGTTTGTTCAACATAATGTCTGAACACTTAACACAAATACTTAAAGGTATGGTTAGAATCTTGAAAGATCGCGCGGTTGGGATGTATGATATGGATGTCCGGCGTCCGATAGGATGCCCCAATCCCGAAGCTAAGAAAATTTTTAAAAGAGTATTCAAGTATAAATATGTTCTTTTTTTTTCTTTTTTTTTTCCGTAACTATAACACGTGATCGGGTTCGGTCAATCACGGTTTCGCCTTGTCCCTATTTACAATGTCTCCCCATGAGACAGAGACAGACACCAGAGTCGTTTTTTTTTAATGTGGAGAAAAGGAACAAAAATAAAAATTGTCTCAGTCGTGAAGGATTTCTCCTCCACTGACAGAGAACAAGAAATTGAAGTGCAGCAATCATCTGAAGAACAAATACTACACTTTGAGGTATTTATTTGCTCCCCCACTGAGCAAATTAGGCACAAGGCCGATTTTTAATGTGAGGAGTGAAGGAGAAATGGGGATCAACTCCCCGGGGAGTAGGGGAGCTGGTTAGTGACAATTGGTATGAAGGGTTGCCCTTACATTGACCAAGGTCTTATATGTGGGGTCGCCCCCACATAGGGTCTTTGCTTGCAGTATCTGCCGGAACAGATACTACACTTTGATCTTGACCCAAAAGCCAATATTGTTTCGCCTTGTCATCGACTTGCACTCATTTTTTTTTTTTTTACATAACAAGCACTTCTTTTTCTTCACATCTAAGCTTTTTTCCTCGCATTCATGTGTTGTCTGTAATTTTAGAATTCGTGACTTTGCGTCATTTCTTATATTTCCGCTTCGTAACTAACAATGCTCTATTAACAATTCCACATCTGTAATCATGTAGACGTTACTCATGGAGAGAGAGAGAGAGAGAGAGAGAGAGAGAGAGAGAGAGAGAGAGAGAGAGAGACAACAGCTTTTATTTTTCGTGACAAATAATTAAAGTGTTTTTCGTTCTTTTCGTTTTATTTTCTGAAAAACCTACTTTCCCAGTTGCTGTCGGCTGATGTGGTTGCTGTTGTTCCGGTGATAATAACGCCCATTTCTCTTTCCCGATTGGACATTCCGTATCGAATATGCTCAAAAGCGGGTTTCTATATATTTATTGTCACGCATACGAGCAGACTGAATCGGTCCAGTCTTTTGATTACGCCGTCAAGCTATATAATCTCGTTGGAATGCGTTCTCCATATTGGACGTCTATCACGATCCGCCCGTCTTTCCCGCTTTCCCAATATGGCGCATTTCGGCTGGCAATCCTTCTCATCATCCGAATCGTTGGCTTTTGTGAAAAACAATAATGGCGACAAATTAAAAAGAAAGTAAAAAGAATGCTTGCATAAATAGCTGACTGCGGCTTGTTATTGCTTTCATATTGCGTCTTTCTATCAAGCATATACTTTGTGTTTTTATGTATTATAGTATTACTGTCTTTTTCTAAATTGTTTTCTTGTTTTCTTTTTGTGTTTCTTTTTGTGTTTCTTTTTGTGTTTCTTTTTGTGTTTCTTTTTGTGTTTCTTTCTCTGCTTCTTGATACTCTTCTCTTTGTTGTTGTTCTTGTTCTTCTTCTCTTTCTACTTCGCCTCTCCTCCTCCCCTCTTCCTCCTCTTACTACTACTTGTTCTTCTCCAGTCCTTCTTCATCGTCTGTTTTCCCTTTCTTCTTCTTCTTTTATTCCCCTCCTTCTTCGTAACCGTCTTTCTCCATCTCTTTTTCTATTTTCCTCCTCTTCCCACTCCCCCAATCTGCTACTACTATTGATAATACCAACCAATCATATCACCACTAATCATCCGACTGCATCTTATTTCCCCTCATATATATCCTTCTTTGTCTTCTTATTCCCCGTCTTCTTTTTTCTTTCTTTCTTTTTTCTATTTTTGCTTTTTTTCTATTTCTCCTTTTTGTTCATCTTTTTTATTTCTTCTTTTTCTTTCATTTTCTGCTTCTTCTTCTCCTCCTCTTTCCCCTCTTCCTCTCCTTTTTATTTCCCTTTCTTTTTCTTTTCATTTTCTCCATCTTATTATTACTATCTCCTCTTACGTTTTCTTTTTTTTCCTTCTTCTTTACTATTACTGTTTTTCTATTTTTTCTTTATGTTCTTATATTTATTTATTTTTTTCCCTTCAGAATAAACATCATTTTCTAGAGTTTCTGCCATTGAAGCTAAGTCTCATTTTGGAAAATATATCAAATTTATTTTACAAATAATTTGAGGATCCAGTATGTTAATACTGCTTCCTATCCGGCTACAACATTGTCATCTTCAAGTCCAATGTGAACAATTTTTTTGTGTAACCGTCCTCTTATATAATCGAATTCGTAGCTGGACCAACGAAATTTTAATTAATGTGCATTGCGTCCAGATTTTTCTATTAGAGGCTAAATGGTGCTAGCGGACTGGCAGATTTCGACGGAGGTAGTATAGGTCCACCACTATAAACGTTTTCAGATCCGCAACTTTCTTTGACCTGATCTTGCAGCCGTAGAGAAGGATCGCCCGAACAAGTGCTTGATAAATTCGGTTTTTCGTGCCTCGGGGCGAGACCACAGACGGTGTTATAGGCGACTGAACGTATGCTGAGCGTTGATACTTGTAAACCAATGACAGCATTTCAGTTGATTTTTATATGTCTGTCTGTCTGTCTGTCTGTCTGTATGTATGTATGTATGTATGTTTGGATTCTTAATCCAACAGGGGGATGTGATGTGTCTAGTGTGTTAGGTATAAGTTCATCTGTGATGTAATCAATCATTGGGGAGCTTTACATAACCCCAGGGACCCGAGGGGGGGGGCGAATAACTATGCTAAGATAGCTTTTGACCGATCCCGGGTAACGGCAGGTGCCCCGGGAATTTAGGGCGGATAAATATAAATATATTTTAATCCATTGTCAAAAATAGATATATTTGCCTTTTGATGGGAAAACCTGAGATATTTTGTTATTTGAAAAGACTCCACAACAGGAAATGTGAGGATGTTAGAAGGATATATTGTACTGGCTGAGTGATGGGTGGTAACCTTAGGGTCATGGGATTTTAGTATCGAATTGAATTTCAGATCGAGGTTGAATCGTACACCCGCAATTTGGGGCTTAGCGTGATTAGATTGGCTGGGGAAACTTTCCACCCCACCCACATCGGGTCGATACGCTCGAAAATTAGTCAGATTACTTTTAGATTCCGAGGGGCACAGATCGTGTGGAGACCGCCGTTCCCTGGAGACGTGACTCCTCTTCTCCTTATCCACCCGTCTGATGCTGTCTGTGAAGAGATTTGAGACTTTGAAAAAAAACTTACTAAGAACTGAATGATATTTGTAAAAGTATTTGTACAAAAGTTTGTGAAATTAATTCTGTAGAATAGAATCTCACGAGTCTGTTTTTCTTCCTGCCTGCGGCTTCGATATTCGCTTTCAGCATACAGAATTCAATGTAGCAACCCTCAGAGAAGAACCAGACGATACGAGCCGAGAGTTCGAGAGGGGTCCTAGCCGAGCTTCATCAGTGTGGGGTTACACTATTGTTGCCCTTTAACCAGGATTGACCTTGGGTTTCCACGGAAAAAAAGAAAAAGACGGAGTTGGGATTTCGAGATGCGGGCTTTATAACAATGAAGAGGGAAGTGCGTGTTAGTGGCAGAGATCATGATGGAATTAACTTTTTACGATGAAGAAGAGAAGACCTTAGCAGCCCTCTCGGCGATGTTGAGTGACAAAGATATCAAGAGAAAACTCGGCAGCCCAGAAAAATTTCTGGAGTGTCGGAAGACTAACTTGATTCGGATTGATGTCACCAGGGGTCAACGACAAAAAGTTCAAATGACCTTGAGTCAAATGTGGTCAAGATTAAATGAGAACTGTGGGAGAAGGTCTGCCACCTGGGGAACGAAAAATCGGAAATGGGATGATATGTGACCCTATGACCCACCCGATGCGAGACTGGAAGGAAAAATGAGTACCTACCTCGAAAATAGATAATACGAGGGTGGAGAGTTTTGTTCACTTATTTTAAAGTGACTATTCGTTGGGTTCTGTTGAGAGCGGGTTGGCTCTGATGATAATGATTTATGACTGTAATTGGATTACGAAGGAAGCATTCCGATGATTGAATTTAGTTGAAAAAAAATTGGAGTATTATTTTGATAAATCTCGTGAGTTTTGTTGATATCTGTTAACTGAAGTAATCTGTATTAATCGATATTAATCATTGCTGTTGAGAATTAAACTTTTGATGGTTGTGTTTTTATGCATTCAAACGAGAATAATTGGAAATATTACATTTTGAGGGTTGAATTAATTTTTGAGAAAAAATATTTTTGTTACCTCAGTCTGGAAGGATTTCCTTATTAAACTGAACAAATTTTAGTTGAGTTCAGTTGCAAATAATTAGAAGCATTAATTTCGGCGATTGAACTGACTTTTGGAGGAATTAAAATTTTGCTTCAGTCAGGAAGGATTTCTTAATTGCGAAATAAGGGTCAAAGAGGACGCGTTCTGAATGAAGAATAATTGGAAATTATTAGCATCACGGAGTGAAGTGTGGTACACTCAATTCTGCGCGAAAATATTATTTTTTAGATGGATTTTTCCATTGCGAGTAAATCAGGCGCGTGATGTTCGCACATAGAGATATTAATGAAAAAAAAAAAAAGACAGAATTTCTCATGCGATAACTAGGCGTTAACTAAGTCTTCTTGAAGGGCGCGACCTGCGAGGTCGTTAAACATTACGCTTTTTAGTAATTAATTTTTTGTAATTGGTTGAAATGAATTACGGAGCATATGAATTAAAATTTAAGTTGAATTTTGGGAGTAGGAATCAGTAATGATTTAAGTTTGCCGATCCTTGCGTTACCTCGTGGTGCATTTCTGGATACGGGTCCATTTGGACATGCCGCCTGGGAGGACGCTGGGGGCGTGTGGATAGCTCCCTGTGTTTTTTTTTATTATTAATCATCATTAAGGAGACAGATGTTGACATTAAGGTTGTTGTCTGCACGAGTGTGTGTGTCATACGGAGGGAGAAGAAGTTTATCATATTAACCGTTCATGAGAGGGCAGATTTAATTATGTTGAAATTGAGGTCGTTGTCTGCACGAGCGTGTGTGTATGTCACACGGAGAGAGAGAGTGTATTATGGGAAGGTGTTTTGAAATATCGAAAGAAATTCGATTAAATTAGGGGGTTTATTTAGCTTCCTGTAGTTTTCTTTTATTACTTTGACTATCCATGAGGGTATGGAGTAATTTTCTTGAAACTGAATTGGTTGTTTAAACAGACTGTGACAAAAAGGTACTTAACTTTTTGTAAATAGTTGTGTACAAACAGACGAGATTTTCCTCGCTTTGTTCCGGGGATGGGCGTGATCAAGCTGGTGTATCTGTGGAGACCAGGAGAGATGGTCTAATAGCAGAGCGAAGATGGGAACTGTGTAATGCGACGTGGACAGAATCGCGAATTGTTAACCCCCGGTGGTACTGAGCACCCCGTTCGCTCTGCTTGTGGTTAGAAAAAATAGCATTGATTAACACCCCACCTGGAGGACGGTTGGGGAAATCGATAGCTGTCAGTCATGGCTGCGTTAATGGATGCAAGAGATATTTGGGGAGTAGAATAATATACCCGAATATTAAACTCTTGGAGGATAAAACATTAGTGTTTGTGTTTAAATTATCGAAGAGGATTCGAGAAGTCGAGGAACCAAATATAAGGCTTATCAAGTTGTACCCTATTCACTGGACACACCGAAGTTAGGGTTGATAGCCAGTTACAGAGTGGAGTCAGAATATGTAGCGTTTAATATGTTGAATCAGTGAGAAGCAGGAAAATGCCGAAATAATGGTCTTGGAATTTGCCAGTCACAGAGTCCGTTGTATGTCGCTGGAGATCATGAGTTGTGTGTGTTGGGATTATTTCAGGGGGATGAGAGAGTGATAAATAGCGTCTGCAAAGTTGAAGTGCCAAGTGAAGGTCTTTTGCCACTGGCTATAAGAGCAGCTTAAGGCACCTAGTTGGTATCCACGCAACAGAAGATGGAATACATTTACTAACCTTTATCCTTGAGTGGCTTTTGGGTCATGATAAATAGTGACTTCGATGTGAAAAAATATACTATGACTAGTGGGAGAGGGGGCACCTCGCTTTGCCCGGCCGTAAAAATACGCTTAAATATGATATTTTAATTTGTCCAGACTTCGTATATGTTATTATAGAGACGTGATTTCAAAAGTTTTAAAAAAAAAATGTATTTGGGTGCCATCAGCTAGAATCGAAACCGAAACTAGCATTCAAATCTCGTGACGTTACCACTACACCAACGTGCCACGTATATGAAATTAAAAATTAAAATGAACTTAAATGAATGGAGAAAATGTATAACGATATTTTTTTAATTATGACCTATTTTTGACCCCTTAAAAACTATTTTAACCGGCTAAAGACTCAAAAAGATATGGTCCGTAAAAAAATCCAATACTTTGATGATGTTTAGGTATGCGGGTATACCTACTAGCCCAGGAAGATGAACGCCTCTGCCGTGCATAGTTCCAGGTCACTCTTGGGCAAGGTGTAGAGCCTGTTAGCCTCCCTCTCAAGTTCTGGAGGGTTACTATATTCTGAGTATCATTTCATGCCTCTACCACCGCTCTGCGACTTTTAGTTTCGGGGGAGATAGAGTTTAAAAATATGGAGACAGACAGACAGACATATAGCCATGTGTATATTAGATTAATTTAGCTTCCGAATATATCCAGTTATGGATATATTGTAAGAATTTGTGGCATATTTCGGTTATAGTCAAGACTGTCTCCTTTTTGATTTCCAGTTTCTGTTCTGCAGAGAGAACGACGGTGGTAAGAAAGATATGATCCCTTCTGATTAATTATTTTCTTACTTTAAGATATCGTGACCCCCCCCATTTCATCATGTTAAGAATGGCTTTATTGTTCACTTGACCATGTCTTATTATGCAGTCGCAAAGTAGTAGAAACCGGAAGTAAAATGTAGCACTAAATCTTGGCTATGATTCATATTTCCATTCCATGGATGCCTGGCGCGAACGTAGAACCTAATATATTATTGTAGTATTTAACTGCAGGTATACAGAAGAAGATATATTATTGGTAGTGGTTTTAGCTAGACGAGTGTTTGCTGCTACTATTTTATAGAGGACAACGATAGCATAGACCAGCAACTTCTTTTCTATGATGAAGTTGTAAGGAAGAGAAGAGAACAGCTCCTACTAGATTTCGAAGTAGATTTTGCTAAGGCAGAGCGTAAGTTGTGAGAAATTAATTCCCATATAATTTTAAAACAAAAATAAAATAAAGGTGAGGAAAAATTGACACAACAATTAAAAGCAAACTTAACTGGTTCATGCAGCCGGTCAGGTCTCTTCGTCATTTGCAAAAGTGCTCTATGTCATTTATGCTGCTCTTTCCAGGAAGTGATAGTTTCTTCTTCTTTTGAGAAGGCTTTCGTGGTTTCTTGTTTAGAGTTCAACATTTCCACGTTCTTTCAAGGCGCCGATATTTCATTGAAGTTGGAATCCCAATGCCAGCATAGTTGCCCATTAAAAAAGACGATACTTCGTCTGGAAGGAAAGCCTAATTAGTTAAATTAAATTGTCTCACGGTGCCGAGACTAATAGGGGTTAGATCAATGAGTCCAAAAAGCTTCGATGACAAACACGAACTAACGTCCATCGTGTTTGGAAGCTTGTCAGGTACTAACTTTGTCCGTTTGAATTCCCCGCGTGTGTGAGGTGTTAAAGTTTACATCAGCCAATCAGAAAGGCTGTAATAAAAGAAGGCATCAATTCATAGCAACCAATGAAGATTCGCATTTAAAATTATGCAATTTCTAACACTATACACTTATCAGATTGCTGCGGGTGTAAGATAGAGACCTTAGACGTATAACCCCATTAGCTTATAATCCTCAATAACATTGCACATACCAATCTTCTTCCTTGTGTTTCATTACAGTTGCTATACAATTGTTTTTACTTTATACACAGTCATTTGTATCGCTACTGCATTATTTCACGTTTCACCGTTTGGCCAGTAGAGGGAAGATAACACAGTGTTACATTGTATGGTACCGTCTCTTCATATTCGCAGATGGTTGGGTCAATTTGTAGCCCCATCTAATCATAGCCAATTTTGATCGACCTATTCTTATTTTAAGGTGGTTGAATGTTTTACTCTGGAGCCAGGGTTCTTCTGGACCTTAAGAAGAGAGAGTCGTTCGCTATATGTTGCTAAGAGTTCGACGCGGCTTAACAAGCTTCTATAAATAATAATAATTCATACTCTTATGATCTAGAAAATTAATGTTCCACTATCGTATAACGAAGCCATTTGCACGTATGTGAATGACCAAGCTGAGGTGCAAGCGTGACGTCACGATCGGAAGAGAAGGAAGAAAAACTGTCGGCGCGAAAAGCGACTTTTAATCAGGTGTCGGCACGGTAGATACTTTTAACCACGTGTCGGTATGGCAAGAAGTTTTAACTGCGTGTCGATGCGACAGAAACTTTTAACTACGTGTCAGTCTGACAGAGACTTTTAATCACGTGTCGATGCGACAAAAACTTTTAACTACGTATCGGCGCAACAGGAAATTTTAACCACATGTCGGTGCGACAGAGACTTTTAATGAAGCGTTGGTGCGATAAGGACTTTTGACAAAAGAGATTTTTAAAGAAGATGCAAAACTCGTTAACCCTCCAGACTTTCTCAATGTTGTCGGGCGACCGTGGACCGTTAAACTAATTACACATAACAGCTGAATTTAGCGCAGCCTAGAAAAAACTGTTAATTGACACATAGAGGTAAAAGCAGGAATGCAATCATACTCTGTTGGTTTAGGAAATACGTGTCAGTATTATGTGATGAAACGGCTAGTAATAAATACCTCTTATTTCAACAGAAAAAAAAACTTGTGTTGAATTTTTTCTTTGTTTCTTTGCAAGATTTTTAAATACGACGTCGGGTCCGTGTTCAAATATAACAGTCACGTTATATTTGGATAGAGTTCCGTGTCATATCCTGGACATTATAATCGATTTGGGAAATTCTTTATTCCTTTTAGTGTATTTCTCTTTATTCTATCGAAAGTCTTTCTGGATGTTTCACGTTGTCCGATCGTTATTTGTCAGCGGCCTCCAATAATCATTATTGCTGACCATGTAGAAACGATTGGGAAAAAAACCCGGATCTTCGCTGGTGTAGTCATTCACGTTGGTCGAGTTGGTCCGAATATCAGTCGAAAGAAAACGTCCTTAATCGGATCGATTGAACGGAATGGGATTGGATGCTGCGGAAAAAAGGGAATTATTGAACTGAGGGAAAAAACAGAAAGACTTGTCAGATGAACTGAAACGATGAAAGAAAAATTGATGGGATGAATGTAGGTGCTCTGTGTAAATTGGGGGAGGGGTTTAAATAACAGAGGGTCAACGAAAAAATGATGTATGCAAGCGTGCACGTGATTGATAAGGAGTGAAAAGAAGAGATTAGGGACAGAGAGAGAGAGAGAAAAAGGCGAAAGAGAAAGAAAAGAGAGATAGAGAGAAGAGAGAGAGAGAACGAGAGGAAGAGTGAACGAGAGAGGGAAAGGGAGAAAGGGAATTTTTATATACCAAAATATTTGCGAAATCAAACGAAAATAATCAAATACAAAAGAAGGGTACATGACGTGAGAGAGAGAGAGAGAGAGAGAGAGAGAGAGAGAGAGAGAGAGAGAGTATTCCCGATATTGTTATAGTCAGACTTCTCCGGGGTACTCACGGGAAAGACCACACAAAAGTTGAAATAAAAGTGATTTTGTGGAATCAGTTGGATTCGAACTTGAAACCCCCAGTTCATCAGTTCGTGTCGTTAGCCACTTGATCGCTGTTACCTAATACTTATGTAAGCATAATACGTACATAACTATATGGGAATAGGATAGATAAGTCTAGTTCTACATTATGGACTCTAGATTTAAAACAACGTGGACATCAATAGATAGTTTTCATTAATAGGGTCAGATTCATTACAAGCACGACTGTGCTAGTAAATACATACTTCAAACACACACACATTAGTGTGTGTGTGTGTGTGTGTGTGTGTGTGTGTGTGTGTGTGTGTGTGTGTGTGTGTGTGTGTGTGTGTGCGTGCGTGCGTGCGCTGAGATGATGTGAAAGCCATAATTTCACTCTGATCAATGGCGTCTACAACCAGACATTAACTCAAGGTGAATCGGTTTGATGTATTGACTAAAAACTTCGATCAGAAAGGAAACGAAAACCATTAAATTGGTAGATCGAAATAAAATGAAAAGGTATCGAATGGGACGGAAAAGTAATCGGAAATGTATTACTGGCTTCGATTCTCCACTGATTTGCTATGTTTTCATTTGGGGAAAAACGACGCCGGGAGATCAGGCCTGGCCAGGAAAGAGAGAGAGAGAGAGAGAGAGAAAGAAAGAGAGAGAGAGTGTGTGTGTGTGTATGTGTGTGTCGTTGGGTATTGACAGAGTCATGAAGGTGGGAAAAGTAGCGATGGAGGTTACTTAGAGGCAAGAAAGGAAATAAAAATGATCAAGTTAAGTGATTAGATGTAGCTGCTGTAGACATTGATGGTCAAGTAGAATTCAACAAATGCACTTTTTCCTCCCTCCACGATGGCGCTAATGCTATCGAAACGAAGAGAAAGTGATTTAAAAACATAAAATGGCTGATCACTTAGTAAAACGCGAAGTCATTATACACGCAATGAATTGTGGTTGTTACTAGCTGTGATATAACTGTCACGTGCATTTGGCATGTAAGCACAAGTTTTTTTTTTTTATTAATTTATTTATTGCGGATTATTATCCTCATTTTTTTTAGTTGTTGTTTTACGACGTTTCGGCAAATTATTCCTCTGGCTCCCGTCAGGTGGTAACCACGACGAGATAGGAAATCCGAATCTCCTAACTGCAACACCTACAGAAGGCAGTAATTGTTGAGGATGCAGTTAGGAGATTCGGAGTTACTATCCCATCGCGGTTACCACCTGACGAAGAGGAGTAGTTGGCCGAAACGTCGTAAAACAACAACTAAAAAAGATCAGGATAATAGTCCTCACAATCCAGACCAACTAAAGGAGAACTTTACTAAAGTTATCAGGGGGATCACTGGAGAAGATCTACAGGCATTACCTGTAAACGTTGTTAAACGTGTCCAGAAATGTATAGATGTCAACGGGGACCACTTCCAGCATCTTTTATAACACTACAAGTAATTTAAACAATAAAAAATGTTTCTCCTCTCTACTACATTTACTGCGCTACTATAAATTGGGTCACCCTGTATACGGTCTATTTATGTAGAAGCCCCAGCTCCTTCAAAAGGGAGCTTTTCATTGTGCCATACCAATATACGCAAATAATAATCAGATATATTTGATTTGACTCCTTGGCTTTCGGGCCAAGATCAAAGTGTAGTATCTGTAAACCTGGCCTTCGGGACAAGATCAAGGTGTAGTATCTGTTCCGGCAGATGCTGCAAGCTATGACTAGCTATGACTAGCTATGACTAGCAAGGACCAGATGTGGGGGCAACCCCACATGCCTGACCTTTAACCAGCTCCCATTTCCCACCTCTCGGGAGCTGGTACCCCCTTTCCCTTCCCCCTCCCTTCACTCCTCACATTAAAAATTGGACTTGTGCCTAATTTGCTCGGTGGGGGAGCAAATAAATACCATCAAAGTGTAGTATCTGTTCCGGCAGATACTGCAAGCTATGACTAGCTATGACTAGCTATGACTAGCAAAGACCAGATGTGGGGGCAACCCCACATGCCTGACCTTTAACCAGCTCCCATTTCCCACCTCTCGGGAGCTGGTCCCCTTTTTCCTTTCCCCCTCCCTTCACTCCTCACATTAAAAATCGGCCTTGTGCCTAATTTGCTCGGTGGGGGAGCAAATAAACACCATCTGTTCCGGCAGATACTGCAAGCTATGACTAGCAAAGACCAGATGTGGGGGCAACCCCACATGCCTGACCTTTAACCAGCTCCCATTTCCCACCTCTCGGGAGCTGGTCCCCTTTTTCCCTTCCCCCTCCCTTCACTCCTCACATTAAAAATCGGCCTTGTGCCTAATTTGCTCGGTGGGGGAGCAAATAAATACCATCTGTTCCGGCAGATGCTGAAAGCTATGACTAGCTATGACTAGCAAAGACCAGATGTGGGGGCAGCCCCACATGCCTGACCATTAACCAGCTCCCATTTACCACCTCTCGGGAGCTATTCCCCTTTTTCCCTTCCCCCTCCCTTTACTCCTTACATTAAAAATCGGCCTTGTGCCTAATTTGCTCGGTGGGGGAGCAAATAAACACCATCTGTTCCGGCAGATACTGCAAGCTATGACTAGCAAAGACCAGATGTGGGGGCAACCCCACATGCCTGACCTTTAACCAGCTCCCATTTCCCACCTCTCAGGAGCTGGTCCCCTTTTTTCCCTTCCCCCTCCCTTCACTCCTCACATTAAAAATTGGCCTTGTGCCTAATTTGCTTGGTGGGGGAGCAAATAAATACCATCTGTTCCCGCAGATACTGCAAGCAAAGACCATATGTGGGGGCGACCCCACATATAAGACCTTGGTCAATGTAGGGGCAACCCTTCATACCAATTGTCACTACCCAGCTCCCCTACTCCCCGGGGAGTTGGTCCCCATTTCCCCTTCACTCCTCACAGTAAAAATCGGCCTTGTGCCTAATTTGCTCGGTGGGGGAGCAAATAAATACCATCTGTTCCGGCAGATACTGCAAGCAAAGACCATATGTGGGGGCAACTCCACATATAAGACCTTGGTCAATGTAGGGGCAGCCCTTCATACCAATTGTCACTATCCAGCTCCCCTACTCCCCGGGGAGTTGGTTCCTTTTTCCCCTTCACTCCTCACTTTAAAAATCGGCCTTGTGCCTAATTTTCTCGGTGGGGGAGCAAATAAATACCATCTGTTCCGGCAGATACTGCAAGCAAAGACCATATGTGGGGGCAACTCCACATATAAGACCTTGGTCAATGTAGGGGCAGCCCTTCATACCAATTGTCACTATCCAGCTCCCCTACTCCCCGGGGAGTTGGTTCCCATTTCCCCTTCACTCCTCACTTTAAAAATCGGCCTTGTGCCTAATTTGCTCGGTGGGGGAACAAATAAATACCATTTGTTCCGGCAGATACTGCAGCTATGACTAGCTCCTACTAGCAAAGACCAGATGTGGGGGCAACCCCACATGCCTGACCATTAACCAGCTCCCATTTCCCACCTCTCGGGAGCTGGTCCCCTTTTTCCCTTCCCCCTCCCTTCACTCCTCACATTAAAAATCGGCCTTGTGCCTAATTTGCTCGGTGGGGGAGCAAATAAATACCATCTGTTCCGGCAGATACTGCAAGCAAAGACCATATGTGGGGGAAACCCCACATATAAGACCTTGGTCAATGTAGGGGCAACCCTTCATACCAATTGTCACTATCCGGCTCCCCTACTCCCCGGGGAGTTAGTCCCCATTTCCCCTTCACTCCTCACATTAAAAATCGGCCTTGTGCCTAATTTGCTCGGTGGGGGAGCAAATAAATACCATCTGTTCCGGCAGATACTGCAAGCAAAGACTATATGTGGGGGTAACCCCACATATAAGACCTTGGTCAATGTAGGGGCAACCCTTCATACCAATTGTTACTATCCAGCTCCCCTACTCCCCGGGGAGTTGCTCCCCATTTCCCCTTCACTCCTCACTTTAAAAATCGGCCATATGCCTAATTTGCTCGGTGGGGGAGCAAATAAATACCATCTGTTCCGGCAGATACTGCAAGCAAAGACCATATGTGGGAGCAATCCCACATATAAGACCTTGGTCAATGTAGGGGCAACCCTTCATACCAATTGTCACTATCCAGCTCCCCTACTCCCCGGGGAGTTTGTCCCCATTTCCCCTTCACTCCTCACATTAAAAATCGGCCTTGTGCCTAATTTGCTCGGTGGGGGAGCAAATAAATACCAAAGACCATATGTGGGGGTTACCCCACATATCAGACCTTGGTCAATGTAGGGGCAACCCTTCATACCAATTGTCACTATCCAGCTCCCATATCCCACCCATTGGGAGTTGGTCCCCTTTTCCCTCCCCACTCCCTCTCTCTCCACATTAAAAAACGGCCTTGTGCGTAATTTGCTCAGTGGGGAAGCAAATAAATACAATCTGTTCCGACAGATGCTGCAAGCTATGACTAGCAAAGACCATATGTGGGGGTAACCCCACATATCTGACCTTGGTCACTGAAGGGGCAAACCTTCATACCAACAGTTTCTAATCCAGCTCCCACTTCCCTCCTCTCGGAAGCTGGATCCCCATTTCTCTCCCCCCTCCCCCTATCTCCACATTAAAAAACGGCCTCCTGCCTAATTTGCTCAGTGGGGAAGCAAATAAATAAACGGCCTTCGGGCCAAGATCAAAGTGTAGTATCTGTTCCGACAGATACTGCAAGCTATGACTAGCTAGGACTAGTTAGGACTAGCAAAGACCAGATGTGAGGGCAACCCCACATGCCTGACCTTTAACCAGCTCCCATTTCCCACTTCTCGGGAGCTGGTCCCCTTTTCCCCTTCCCCCTCCCTTCACTCCTCACATTAAAAATCGGCCTTGTGCCTAATTTGCTCGGTGGGGGAGCAAATAAATACCATCTGTTCCGGCAGATACTGCAAGCAAAGACCATATGTGGGGGAAACCCCACATATAAGACCTTGGTCAATGTAGGGGAAACCCTTCATACAAGTTGTCACCATCCAGCTCCCCTACTCCACGGGGAGTTGGTCCCCATTTCCTCTTCACTCCTCACATTAAAATCGGCCTTGTGCCTAATTTGCTCGGTGGGGGAGCAAATAAATACCGACTCCTAGGCCCTCGAGACAAGATCACAGTGTAGTATCTGTCCTGATGCTACACTTCACCTTTTCTGTCCTCAGTCAGTGGAGGAGAAATCCTTCGTTACTGAGACAATGTTTAGTTTTTTTTCTATCTAGAGTGCTCTTTTTGTGAAGCTGGATTTTCCCCATATTAAAAAAAAAAAACGACCCCGTGTCTTACTCTTCCCTCGTGGGGAGGCAAATAAATAAGATTTAAAATTAGAGTAACAAACTTTGTATTCTTCGATGATGGTTGGTTCAACTTACCAGGAGAAATAAAATAGTCATATGAGGGTTATTCCAAAAGTAATACCTCCTATTTTTATTCCACCCGAATAGATCAGAAGTGATTGCAAATTTCACTGCTATGATAACTGAACTTATACGTTCATGACCTGAAAGTTTCACCTCTCTCTTGCAGTCAAACTCTGAGAAAAGCAACCCCTGTCATGGACGTGCGTCGGAAACAGAGATGCGTCATTGAATACCTGACAAAAATGCAATGGGAGTGATGGTGGTTATTCATTAAATAATAATAATAATAATAATAATAATAATAAATTATGGAGGATATAGGGTCGCCCGTTTTAATAGTGCAACTCCTGTCTTGGGAGCTCTTTAACTTTTTGTGTTGAAAAAATAGCAGGCTTTACTTTTAGAGCGACCCTCGTATGACAAAGCGCGCTTTTAAAAATTTTTTTTTTTTACACAGTGATCACCACTTATCAAGGCCCGGAAGCAACTCAGGGAGTGTGGAGATTTGATGAAGTGTTTACTTAAGGGGGCGGTTCATTAGGAATTTGTTAACATTGGACTTGAAGACATCCAAGTTGTAGTCTGGTGGGAAGCAGGCAGACGGAACAGAGTTCCACAGGCGTGCAGTTCTAAGAAAGAAGCTTTGTTCATGGAATCCGCGTTTTGATTTAGGCACAGATATAGAGTGGGGGAAATATTTTCACAGTGGATTCAGCTAGACGGGTGTTTTTCGCGCTTCGGACTCCAACACATAGCCATCGTTCTTTGCTGGCAAAAGTGCATCGATAATGGTGATGACTATGTAGAACAATAAATTCTGAAGCACAAAAATGAAGTCGTTCGTTTTAATAGTACCACCTCTGTCTTCGTAGCTCTTTAACTTTTTATTAGTTTAAACTAATAGGAAACTTCATTTTTAGAGCGATCCTTGTTTGACAAAACGCGCTCCCGGTGCCCATATAGAGTCATCGTTCATCGCTGGCAAAAGTGTGTTAATAATATTGGTGATAATGTAGTTAAATAAATTCTAGAGCACCAAATAGGAAACTTTACTTTTGGAACGACCGTCGTAATTGTCTGGAACACCGTCTCAAAAGTCGTTATTATATTGACTTGTTCAGTGTAAACCTCGCAGTCAAGACGCCTCATCGGTATTTAAATATGCATAGAATACAGTTTTCTGCGATGCTGCATCGGACATAATGTACAAGACGTATGAATAATTACACTGGAAGAACGCTAAGTCTGAAACAAAAGAAAACAAAAGCACCATTAAATCATTGAAGCCACATTTCCAATTTAATAAATACTAGCAGGACCCGTGGAATTTCCATGGCATGATACCTATATTGAATCAACAAATATATTTTCATAAAGCTGACATTTTTCGCAGAGAAGGATGGAGTACTGCTGCCACATCTGGACGGGAGCTGCTAAAAACAGCCTGTTCTGCCTTGACAAAGTACAAAATAGACTTCGTGGCTTAATAGGGGATGCCCTTTTCTCGTCCCTGCAACCCCTCTCCCACAGCCTATCTTTGTTTTATCGTTATTTCCATGGCAAGTGGTCGTCTGAGCTCCAATCCCTCGCCAATCTTTCACGATAAACACCCGTCTAGCTGAAACCACTGTGAATAATTTTCCACACTCTTTATCTGTGCCTAAATCAAAACGAAGATTCCAGGAACAAAGCTTTTTTTCTTAGACTGCACGCCTATGGAACTCTCTACCGCTTGCCTGTTTCCCACCGGACTTCAACTTGGATGTCTTCAAGTCCAACATTAACAAATTCCTGATGAGCCGCCCCCTTAAGTAATGACACTTTATCAAATCTCCAATACTAACGACTATTACAACACTAACCCATTGATTACTGTACACACAATAACCCTTATACCCGAATTGCTTCTGGGTCTCGGTAAGTGGTGACATCCATGTAGAAAGAAAAATAGTTGTTTTTTTTTTAACAGAAAACCAATAACACAAAGCAAATATAAGTTTATTAACATTTCTATGAAAATTGTCTTTTTTTTTTTTACAAAAAAGCCACCATTTATCAAGGCCCGGGGGCCACTTAAGGATAAGGGTTAATGAGTGTACAGTGATCAAGGATGGAACATTGTTGCCACATCTGGGCAGGAGCTGCTAGAAAGGACTTGTCCTGCCTTGATAGAGTTCAAAATAGACTTCGTAGCCTCGTAGGAGATGTCCTTTTCTCTTCCTTGCAACCTCTATCTCACAGAAGAGATGTTGCGAGTTTGTCTCTGCTTTATCGTTATTTTCATGGAAGGTGTTCAACTGAGCTTCAATCTATCGTCCCCCCCCTCGCCAAACTTTCACGAGAAACACTCGTCTAGCTGTAAACACTATCAATAATTCCCCCCACTCTTTATCTGTGCCTAAACCTAAACGTAGATTCCATGAACAAAGCTTCTTTCTTAGAACTGCACGCCTTTGGAATTGTCTTCCGTTTTCCTGCTTTCCGGCTGACTACAATATGGTTGTGTTCAAGTCTAACGTAAATAAGTTCTTGATGAGCCGTTCTATCTAAGTTATCAAATGTACCAAACTTTCATTACTAATTATTACTATATTGTCCAATTTCTACTGTACACTCTTTAACCCTTATCCTTGAGTGGCCTCTTGGCCTTGATAAGTGGTGATGCCTATGTAAAAAAAAACCCAAAAAAAACATATAGTCATTGTTAGTAGTAGAAATTTGGTGAACTGGATTACTTAAGAGGACGGCTCATCAAGAATTTGTCCATGTTGGACTTGAAAACAACCATATTGTAGTCAGTTTGCAGGCAAGAAAACGGAACAGAGTTCTACAGGTGGGCAGTTCTAACAAAGAAGCTTTTTTCATGGGATCTACGTTTAGGTTTAGACGCAGATAAAGAGTGGGGAAAATTATTGCTAGTGGTTTCAGATCGACGAGTGTTATTTTAAATACAGAACTGACCCAAATGAGATAAATCAATAAGTACTTATAAATACCCATAAAGTGTTAAATAGTTCAATTAATGGAATCATATTGTCAGAGACAATCTTTAATTTACCCCTTCCGCCCAACAATTTTTCTTAGACAATCTTTTATTTTTTGCCCTGTTTCTCACGAATGTTCCCTTTTTTAGGTAACGTTTCGATGATGTATTTCTTCGTTCAAAAACCGCTGCACGTCGAAATTACTACAAGTTTCTTCCTCACACCATTCCAACAATGATTATTTATCATTATAATTAAATTCGAACAAGAGGCTACATCAACTGGTAGTTACTTTCATATTCTTGCCTAAGCTTGACTGATTGGCCCTTTTAAGACCAAATTTTGCAAATTTAGCCTTTTTTTTAAAAGAAGATTGGCCTTCAAATATTGTATTTAGCATTCTTTGAAATCTTAACGTACGGACCAATCAAGGAAGTAACAATCAGAATATTATATCAATGAATAAACTGGAGTTAAGCATTGACAGATAAAGTAACTTTCATTTAGCTATGCTAAGAATTGTATGCGTATATGTTAGCGCGTATGATCTGACGTGTCAACAGATACAAACATGCAAATCATACAAATTATATTTCACGAATATTTCTTAATGGAGATTTAGTATCTGTCTGACTGAAGCCGAAATTATACTTTTAATACTCAAGTCAATTTAGTATTCTATTTCAGATTTATTTACAAAGTTGTCAACCTAAAGAAAACAACACTACAGCTTTATTTTAAATCTAACAAAAAAAAAAAAAAAACAATTCCGGAAACTTTATTATGTAGTAGAGCTGACATATATTCAATATCGCCGCCTTCAGCTTCAATCACTGGCTCGATACAGGTCCGGAACTGAGAGCATGTCTTTTCCACAAGCTTCGGCGGGATCTCGGCGAATACTCGGCGGATGGCGACAATCAGGCTGCCTTTGGTATTGTCGGGGGTTATGTAGGTGATATTCTCGACATGTGACCAAACGGAGTGGTCCAGTGGGTTTAGGTCGGGAGAGGATGGAAGCCAGCGAGAGAAGGGTAGCATTCCTCCTGAAGCCAGACCGAGGTCTCTTTGGACTTGTGGGCCGGCGCCGAGTCCTGCTGCTATACCCAGAGTCTGCCAGCGGCCACCTGATTCTACTAAGGTGATCAGCACACTCTTCAACACATCAAGATACACTTTGGTGTTGACTTTCAAGCCGACTTTGACATGATGTAGCCAGCACTTAAAGCTACACTAATGTGGACGAGAAACTTTATTTTCATCACCCTTGGCATGTCTCTGTTATTCGGGGAAATCCAGCGATGCATTTTGAGGGTGCTGGCAATGGTCCTGTTGCTATAACTTGAAATGGTAGAGAGCATGAGTTGTACAGCGGCGAATCTCCGATACCGCTCTTGAAATTCGTACACAACTGGGCCAACTAGTAGCTGGTCTCCAATAAAAAAAAAAAAAATAAAAAAAACCGGTTTTCATCAAACGTAAATGGCACCATTTCGTCTTTTCTAGGCCGACAATTTTATCGTTCCATTCTGTACTAATATTTCATGGCGCAATTCACCGAGCAAGTAGTGGAATCTCTGTTTTCTAGTCGTGATAGCATACAGGCATTATCTCTTCTTTCCTTTTTAAAAGACGAGTAATGTATAATCAGGTTGATACACCAATCCTCGCCAGATCACTGAAGTTAAGCAACGTTGAGCCTGACCATTTGGGAAGGTGAGGCGCTGTATGTACTACGAGGTAATATACTAGATTGAGAAACTAGCGCGGTCTATCTTTCTCTCAAGGGTAGATGGGACTCTCTTAAGCCGTGGTAGGCACTACATCTAGTGATGTCGTCACGATAAAAATACCCATGATAGCTCTGGCGAAACATCAAGTATTCAGCTACCGACATGATTTGAATTACACTATAAACTCGTGTAGTTCAATCTCCGCTGCGGCCGTGCTGGATGGTGCTATCTCTTCTATCATATCACAAAATAGTTCGTAAAGGGCCATATATTATTATTATTATTATTATTATTCAATAGGAGTTTACACTCAAGACATCACCAAAGAATTCTCTCTTGGAAAACAATCTGTGGTGTTTCCTGGATTCTGAGTGACGGCACGTCTCCCAATATTTCCAGTAGTTACCAGCGTTTTCACTTTTTTCAAATTAGTTTGCGTTATTACAATAGCCGATAACCATTGATTTCTCATTAGTAGCGACAATTATTCTTAGCTGGAATTTGGGTGGCAATAAGCCTCCCCAAAGTCCCAGTCCTCTTCACACCCATCCAATGGAGGTCTAATTAGTGCCACCCATCTTCGGTTATTCCATCCCTCTTGGCTCTCCTCACTTATTTGGTGTGGCACCAGTTTATTGTGACAATAAAAAGGGGGGGGGAAGGGCTTATTATTATTATTATTATTATTATTATTATTATTATTATTATTATTATTATTATTAGAAACTTTCACACAGTCAATCATCAAAGAATGCTCTTTGAAAACAACCTGCGGTGTTCCTTGAAGTCCAAGTGACAGCAAGTCACCCCCGATTTTAGGTATTCTCCACCTCCTCACTCATTCCGCTACCTTTTGAGATTACCCTTAAGGGGAAAAAGTAAAGAAGTAAACCCTGACAGAAAATCCGGAGATGGAGTCCCTAAGGCGGCTTGACTTTATATTGTCATCGCCAGCAACTCCTGCGGCGCAGTTAGAGCCAAGCTGTATCGACTCTTTCGTTCCCTTGGATCCTCTTGCTTCGTGGAGATTGGGGTTGAACTACTGCACAGGCAAGAGCTACCCTCCCATATTATCTTGCGCAGGCTATATAGCTCCACTAGGCAGAAACTGCCACTCCCGAACTGTACAGCTATTCCCGACGGTACAGAGAGACAACAAAGGTACAGCATCGTCTCCCGAGATGGATGGTTGTTGACGATGATTGAGTAAGATTTGTTTTAAATCGGAGTAAGCTAGGTCTGTCCCCCCCCCCTCTCTCTCTCTCTCTCTCTCTCTCACTCCTCCCCCCTCTCTCTATTTCTTTTCTCCCTTTCTCTCTCTCTCTCTCTCTCTCTCTCTCTCTCTCTCTCTTTCTCTCTCGAAATATTACCCAGCATTCTATCCATAGCTATGTCTACGTTTCCATACAGGCATTCAATTTGATAACCCAGCATTCGGTTTTCCAGAACTGCTGCCATACCTAATTTTCTTATCTCTGTAAGTAATGAATACATAAACATGATAGAGTTTTTTTTTATTAATAGTCCACGGCTTATTAAGTCCCAACGACGACTCGAGGATAAGGATTAACGTGACTGTCAACTGGACCATGATAGTCACCACGAAAAATTGGAAAAGATCGGTGAAAATAGGCAGAACATGATTATCCAAGAGGACGATTCAACAAGTATTTGTTAACATTAGACTTGAAGACGAGCAGGTTTTAGGCAAGATCGCGGTGTATTTTATTTTATAGGAAAGAAACCTTAGTTGTTCTGCTGATTCACACTTGTGCTTCTGTCCAATACCTTGTTGAGCTTTGGTGATTATTAAAAACGGAAGCGCTGAGCTGTAAAATTAGATAAAGCCAAAATTTAATCGGATATAATTACAATGTCTTAAATTTCACGAATAATTTAAGGAGCAAACAAAGAACGAATTACTTTCAGTTGAAAAGCGTCTTTTCTTTAAATCTAGAAAACATTGCATTATCGAAAAAAGATAAATCTAAACGCAAATTACAGTAACGAGCTTCTTTCTTGGAACTTCTCGTAAGTAGAACTCTATTTCGTTGGCCTGCTTTCAAACGGAACAGAGTTCAACTCGAATGTATACAAATTCCCGTTAAGCTGCCTCCTTAAATCAATTTCCACTTCTGACGGCTACTACACTGTTGTCTTAGGGACAACCTTACATTCATGAACCCTTATCCTCCAATGGCCTTAAGGCCTTGATAAATGATAACAATCTTGCTCAATGTCTAAATAAAATATATCCATATTTACTTGCTTCTCTCGAGGAAAAAAATTAAAAGAAAGGCCAGTTTTCAATGTGAAGAAAATTCAGTTCCCAAAATAAGCTTCAACCTCTGTCCCACCAACGAAATGTTGCATCTCTCTGCCTGTTTTACAAGTATTTTAATGGTGGA
This sequence comes from Euprymna scolopes, assembly GCF_053919585.1. Classification (NCBI taxonomy): domain Eukaryota; kingdom Metazoa; phylum Mollusca; class Cephalopoda; order Sepiida; family Sepiolidae; genus Euprymna; species Euprymna scolopes. The sequence goes on along the minus strand of NC_136492.1, from coordinate 24,251,422 downwards.
TGTTACCACGAACTACAAGCCTTTGTAAATACCCCTGTCAAATCCAACAAGCAGCAAAGCCTCGCCCCTTCACAGTAGAGATCCCCAGATGTAAGAAAGCGTTCTACTCTAATAGTGTCTATAACTGCTAAACTCTGGAATTTCCTTCCGGGTTCCTGCTTCCCCAACTGTACTGACATGCAGAAGTTCAAGTGTAATGCGAACAGACCTCTGCTCAACTCCCTATATAGTATCCCTGCAACTCATGTCCCTGGTAGTAGCGCCTTACATCAAAGTGGCACTGTGCCTTGTTTGGGGGTGAAAATGTAATTAAAAAGAAGCATCTCACGTCATCAAGCTATCCATCGTGCCATCACTGATGAAGCCGATGTAATAACACTAATTCGCCAGTCCCTTGCAAATGTCTTTTCTCTTCTACAATCTCTTGAGTAAGCTTGTAACCGTGTTGTTTGCACCGCAATCGGTCAAAAACTGAACATATGACCATTGCTCTTGCTCCAACTCAGATCACACTATCGAAACATTGAATTCAAAGCCACTATGGCAGATTGATGATTATAGGTATACTAGCCTGGGTGTCAGGCGTTGCCCGCGTGTTTGTAGTTGTGTGTTGAGCAATAATAATAATAATAATAAGCAGGCAGGCTTGAACCCGTACCGCGAAGGAAGAAACGAACGTGAAAAAAAAGAAACATGACGTCTTTGCTGTTGCGTCCATCGCCAAACTTAAATTAAGGTTAAGCAATCGAAAAGTGGGGATAACTTTCGAAAATATCAGCGAAAAAAGCGACCCCTCCCTGTAAAAAAGTGCCCAGTTTAGGGCGAAGGAATTAATGTTTTTAGCCAATTTTTCGATATTTGTCGTCCGAAGAGTCGAGCTTCAAAACGATAGCGATCTCGTGAAAATCCGCCAAAATTTTAGGCGAACATAATGCATACATACATACATACATACATACATATGTGCGTACATATATACATACATATATACATTTAAACTGAAAGGTTAAATTTACATTATAGAGAAGATTTTTCCTCCCATCCTAACTCAAAGATTTTAGCATAAGAAAGGGGACTGCTTCTAATGATTTAAGCAAAATATGGACATTACATAGCAGCAAAAACATTATTGAAAATTTTAAAATCGATAATACAACCCACTCTCCTCTATGGTTCGTAACCACGGACACTTTCCAAAAATTGGAAACACGTCTGAATGGTGCATAGACTCGCCTTCTCGTGAGAGCTCAAAATCTGGGATGGATGGCGAAATTCCATTGGCATCATCTATTGATAAGGTAAGTCGTATTCGGTTTGCAGGCCATTGTTTTAGTAAATGAAATTATTCCTTCCCTACGTTTGTAGAACCCTACTCTCTAATCCAGACGTAGAATGCTCACATACCCGGATGTCATTGCAAGGAATACAAATGTTGCGAGGCGAAACTTGGAAGCAGTAATGCTGGACCGGGATATCTGGCGTGCGTGTAAGAACTCCATCGTCTCGACTACAGCCAAAAGCTGGTGAGAGAGATGCTGCTCATGATAATAATGATGACGATCGTGATGCTGCTGCTACTGATGCTGATGCTGATGATGATGCTGATGATGACGACGATGCTGACGATGATGATAATGGTGCTGCTGCTCATGATGCTGCTCATGATAATACTGCTGCTGCTCATGATAATGATGATGCTGCTGATGATGACAATGGTGACGCTGATGTTAATGCTGCTGCTGATAATGATGCTGATGCTGATTATGACAACGATGACGATTGTGCTGATGTTCATGGTTATGCTGATGATGATACTGCTACTGCTCATGATGATGATGCTGCGCATGGTCTTGATGATGATGATGATGATGATGATGATGCGCAAGATCTTGATGATGATGATGATGATGATGATGATGCTGGTGATGATGCTGATGATAATCGTGATGCTTATGATGGTGATGCTTATGATGGTGATGCTTATGCTTATGATTGTGATGCTTATGATAGGCTGGTGCTGGTGGTACTGATGCTACTTATGATGATGATGGTGCTGGTGATGCTACTGCTGCTGATGATGATATGTGTGACTAAATATTAAATTTTACGTATATTTTCAAATCTGTTTTAACGACAACAGATTAGCATAGTTTTAATGCAGTTTTTAAGAACATTTTCGTTAAATATAACAAAACAGCAATTAAGATTGCTTTCTCAATTATCTCCCTTTATATATATATATATATATATATATATAATTTAAAGGAGATTAGAATAATAGTCTAAAGAGCTAAGTGTATTTTAATGTAATAGTGAAATTACTAGTTTGATTAAAATACAGGAAATGCTCGTTGTAATTTAGATATATAATAAGCTCGATAGTTAAATGTCCTAGAGCTAATTCAATATTAAGTAATGTGATTTATAATTTAAAAATTTAAAAAAAATTTTAAAATTTAAAAATCAAAATTTAATTAAATTAAAAATCAGTTTCATAAGAAGGAACAACAACAAAGTCAATTATCTGTACGATCGTTTCGGAAATCCGTGCTTTTTATTTGTGGTATACATGAAGTCACGTAGAACAATTATACATAGTTTTTTTGGTAAGCACGGTCTCGTCATCAGCAAATTTAGGAGGATTTCTATTGAATTGAAAAGACACCAAAAATAAACCTAGCATTAAAAGTAAGGCAGATGAATCTGAAAAATTGAAGTAAAAGGTTTGGATTTAAAATTTATAAGAAAATTAATAAGAAAATTGGTATAGGTTAGAGATAGAAATGAGTAGAAAAAATATATATTTTTTTGAATTTACATAATAAATTTGATTTAAAAATATATAGATATATAATTACCTTTTGGTTTTTCTTTTTTTGAAATCAGGAACTGTATTTAAAGTAGTCATTTAGATGTTTGCTATAGCTTTTTATTTTATTGAATGATGAATTTTAAAAGGGCGACGCTCGTGCAGTAAATTGTTTCCGTTAGCGTATTTTGATTTAAAGACGCTACAGTTAATATCTATAGAGAGAGAGTATTTTTTTTTTGCAAGTTTTTAAGGGGAGATAATTGTCATGGCTTTATTTATTATTTGATTTACGAGTCTAAGGGCGGTAATTGGTTTAACTTAATTTATTAAAAAAAAATCTATTTTTACTAATGAGTAATTTTTAATGATTTAAGGTGGTTTATATTTATTAAATTTAAACCAACGTTTATGATTACATGATAGAAGCTCGTGTCTTGAATTTACTAGTTTGGTTGTGCTTTTTATATCTTCATATTTTAAAATTTTTAGGGTTTCTTTTGTACATAATGTACAAAATTTATCTCCTGGTTTATATGATTTGCAAGTCTCAATTATTTGCCATTTTAAGTTGAAAGAAATATTGCTATTTTTTAGTTGCCAAATATAGTTGGATAGAGTAGTTTGGTTTGATAGAGAGTTATTTTTAATAATTATAGTTATTTCATAATAATCAAGAGGTAATATATATTGGTTCCACATCTGGCCCAATAAAACATAGAATTTCAACGCACAAACATTCTTTTAAAAATAACTCTCTATCAAACCAAACTACTCTATCCAACTATATTTGGCAACTAAAAAATAGCAATATTTCTTTCAACTTAAAATGGCAAATAATTGAGACTTGCAAATCATATAAACCAGGAGATAAATTTTGTACATTATGTACAAAAGAAACCCTAAAAATTTTAAAATATGAAGATATAAAAAGCACAACCAAACTAGTAAATTCAAGACACGAGCTTCTATCATGTAATCATAAACGTTGGTTTAAATTTAATAAATATAAACCACCTTAAATCATTAAAAATTACTCATTAGTAAAAATAGATTTTTTTTTTAATAAATTAAGTTAAACCAATTACCGCCCTTAGACTCGTAAATCAAATAATAAATAAAGCCATGACAATTATCTCCCCTTAAAAACTTGCAAAAAAAAAAATACTCTCTCTCTATAGATATTAACTGTAGCGTCTTTAAATCAAAATACGCTAACGGAAACAATTTACTGCACGAGCGTCGCCCTTTTAAAATTCATCATTCAATAAAATAAAAAGCTATAGCAAACATCTAAATGACTACTTTAAATACAGTTCCTGATTTCAAAAAAAGAAAAACCAAAAGGTAATTATATATCTATATATTTTTAAATCAAATTTATTATGTAAACTCAAAAAAATATATATTTTTTCTACTCATTTCTATCTCTAACCTATACCAATTTTCTTATTAATT
>NC_136492.1:24224655-24242155 GCF_053919585.1 Euprymna scolopes | reverse complement strand
TCTAGTCAGACGAAACGAAAATCGAAATCTTTTGAAGAAACACAGCAACACATGTATGGCGTAAAAATGGCACCGCCTATAACAAAAAGAATACCATTCCTACGGTAAAGTTTGGCGGTGGTTCGGTATAGTATGGGGGTGTTTTTCATCCAAAGGTACTGGTAAACTAGAAATAATCAATGGTAGAAAGAATGGACGTATGTACAGGGAGTTTTAGAGAAAAACCTCCAGAAATCTGCTGATTTGTTGGGACATAATAGCAATGTCGTGTTTCAGCAGGGCAATGGTCCCAGGCATACTGCCAAACTTACGAAAGAATGGCTTAGAAATAACGGAGTTGACGTCCGTATTTGGCCGAGTCAGTTTCCAAACCACAACCCAATTAAAAATCTGTGGAGAATATTGAAGATCAATGTTCACAAGAGGAATCCACAAAATATTCAACAACTAGAACCGTTCGGCAATGAAGAATGGTGCAAAATACTTGCATATCTTTGCAAGTATTTTAGAAAGCGATTGGAAGCTGTGAAACGCAATAAAGGCTATGCAACCAAATAGTAAATCAATGTATCCAATACTTTTGCGTAAGTTGATTTATATTTTTCCTTTAATATAAACCTTCTAAACTTTAATTTTGTAATTACTACGTCGAATATTAGTTAGAATAGTAATAGAAATATACTGACCAAATTTTAGGTAAAATCTCGAACCCTAATTGAACTTATGAAGAAAAATGTAATGCTTCCAATATTTTGCGTGGCACTGTATATACATATATAAACATATATATACATATGATGATTGCAACGTCTTGTCAGACGAGTGCCACTCCCTCAGACATCGCCATAGGACCATTTTAATAGACAAATGCCTGAGGGAGTATCTATACATAGACGATGTTACAGAGTCTTAGCTTTGTACGACAGCTATCTCTCTCTCTCGGTTAAAAATGTTGAGATCCAGAAACAAGCAAGAGCAAGATAGCCAGCAACAAGTTAAACTGCAGACCAGCTTAATGCGGGTACTGGTGTTCCGCTTTATGGTTTTTTAAATCAGAGATTTGCTTCTCCTAGAAAGGTTGCCTTCACCACAGCTTACGGGGGCCCTCTCCATCCCAACACACACATAGAAACACACACGGTGCTAGTTAGCCGTTGACCTCGGAAAAGGATTCATTCGACATTTGGAAGGTCTTGTTTTTAATCATTCAGGGAGACTAGCCACCCTCCTAACCAAACAAGTCTGGTGGGGGAACCAGTTTAGTCGCCAGTGACCCGACCATGAGGCAGGTAGTACTGGGTTACATGGTACCAGTAGCTTATTACATGACCTGACACACACACACATATATATATATACATATATACACACATATACACATATATACGCATATATATACATATATATACATATATAAACATATATACATATCTGTATATATACACACATATATATACATGCATGCACATATATACATATATACACACATATGCACATATATGTACATATCTATGCACATATATGCACATCTATACGCATAAACTGTATATATACGTATACACACATATATATACCCTATGCACATATATACATATACATTCGTATGCACACACATATACATAATAACACATATATACATATATACATATATGCACATATATAAACATATATACACATATATATATATGCATACACATATATATATATATACATATATACATATATACAGCATATATACACATATATTAGTGTTGGAACGATTAATCGGAATCGGAATCGGGAATCGGAAAAATCGGAAGATTTCAGGGTATCGGTATGGGTACCGCCATCGGAAAAATTGATGCATATTTTCCGATTCCAAAACGATTCTTTCAATTGTCTTTGTTTTATTTGGTTTTTGTTTAAAGTAAAATCTTCCATTGCTCGTAATAATGATAAAACAATAAAAATGTATTGATTTTTAAATACCAGTAATGCTAAAATCGATAGATCACTCTCCGCAAGTGTATTTTGACGTTTGGGAAAATATCTGCCTGTTTAGCATGTGTTTTTACGAAAATCAGAGGAAATAACAATCTTATAGTTAAATAATTAGAGATTTACTAAGAATCGGAATCGGTAATTGTATCGGAATCGGGAAAAAATATTGGAATCGTCCTATTACTAACATATATACATATGCACACACTTATACATTTATACACACATATAAATATGCACACACACACACACGCTCACACATACACACACATATATATATATATATATATATATATATATATATATATATATAATTTATCTATGATTCACAGCAATTTTAAAATCATGTTCCAAATAAAAGTTATGTAATAAGGTAATATGGATGTTTACATCTGTTTCAAAGCAGTATTCATTTTAAGCCTTAGAAATTATAAATGCTGATTCCCCCATAAAAGTTTTGTATCAATAGTCAAGTGATACTTAAATTTTTAAAATCTATTCAGTCAACGACGGCAGAGTTCAAAATCGATTCCAAAATCTACTGCGATGATTTCGTTTGTTCAATGTTTGCTTACTAGCTAGCCAACAGGCAAAGTAAAGCCACCACATAATTAAATAAAAATCATATTAAAATTCAAGCAAACAAACAAAGAAACAAACAAACATATGCAAGGAAAAAAAAAACAAGTAAATAATCAAGCAATCAAAAATTCAATCAAGCAATCCAAAATTTAAAACAAACAAATCAAGAAACAAGCAATAAAAAACGCAAATTAATAAAGAAACACTCAAACAAGAAGAACACATTTCCCTGGCCTTCGGGCCAAGATCAAAGTGTAGTATCTGTTCCGGCAGATACTGCAAGCAAAGACCATATGTGGGGGCGACCCCACATATAAGACCTTGGTCAATGTAGGGGCAACCCTTCATACCAATTGTCACTATCCAGCTCCCCTACTCCCCGGGGAGTTGGTCCCCATTTCCCCTTCACTCCTCACATTAAAAATCGGCCTTGTGCCTAATTTGCTCGGTGGGGGAGCAAATAAATACCATCTGTTCCGGCAGAAACTGCAAGCTATGACTAGCTATGACTCGCTATGACTAGCAAAGACCAGATGTGGGGGCACCCCCACATGCCTGACCATTAACCAGCTCCCATTTCCCACCTCTCGGGAGCTGGTCCCCTTTCTCCCTTCCCCCTCCCTTCACTCCTCACATTAAAAATCGGCCTTGTGCCTAATTTGCTCGGTGGGGGAGCAAATAAATACCATCTGTTCTTCAGATGCTGCACTTAAGATAATTTGTACCAGTCAATGGAGGGGAAACCCTCTATACTGGGACAATTATTATTTTTGGTAACCAGAGTGCCCCCTTTTTGCCTACTTTTAGGGGAGCTGGTTTTTACCTCACATTAAAAACGGCCTTGTGCCTAATTTGCTCAGTGGGGGAGCAAATAAATACCATCTGTTCCGGCAGATACTGCAAGCAAAGACCCTATATGGGGGCGACCCCACATATAAGACCTTGGTCAATGTAGGGGCAACCCTTCATACCAATTGTCACTAACCAGCTCCCCTACTCCCCGGGGAGTTGGTCCCCATTTCTCCTTCACTCCTCACATTAAAAATCGGCCTTGTGCCTAATTTGCTCGATGGGGGAGCAAATAAATACCTGGCTTTTGGGTTAAGATCAAAGTGTAGTATCTGTTCTTTAGATGCTACACTTCAATTTCTTGTTCTCTGTTAGTGGAGGAGAAATCCTTCACAACTGAGACAATTTTTAATTTTTGTTCCTTTTCTCCACTTTAAAAAACGACCCTGGTGTCTAACTTTGTCCCGTGGGGAGGCATTGTAAATAGGAACACTCAAACAAACCTATTATCAAACAAACAAACACACAAAGGAACAAACATTGAAATAAAAATACAAACCATTAAAGAAACGCACGTCAAAGAAACAAACGGCTTGATTAAGGTGAAAAAGAAAAAAATCAAAATCCAAAATGGCCGATCGTAATTTTCCACGTGAATGTTCTCTTCGTGCGGACACTTGTGGCGTTCGTCACGTGGTAATGGCGTTTTTATGCGTCCGACAAAGACATTTTCAATGTTTCTCGTCTTCTCTTCAATCTCTTTTGTCCATTGTTTTATTACTGTTGTACATCATTTTTAGTTTGCTTTCTTCTTTTTCCGTTTTCTTCTCCCGAGGACAATGTCGCAAGAAAACCGTTTAAAAGAAAACTTCATCTTTATTATTCAGCCCTCGGCTATTTCGCTTTTGTCACTCAATTGCCGTCCTTAACACCTTAACCCTGAAGGTTTCTACGGCAATTGATAAAAAAAGTAAAGAAAAGAAAGTTTGAGAGAGAGAGACAGAGAGGGAGAGAGAGAGAGAGAGAGGGAGGGAGAGAAAGAGAGAGAAAGATAGAGAGAGAAGGGGAGAGAGAGAAGGAGAGATTAAACACAATACACAAAGAAATGTTCAAACGAAATAATTTGAGACGATTTTGATTAATTAACGTTTAACCAAGCTTGATTCTTTCTAAATTTGACTGCGGGCAAAGACTGGGGTGACTGATTTGCTATTTGTTTTCCCAATTCTCTTTGTCACGTGTTCGCAAAGGTTTCTGTGAAACGATCTATATATATATATATATATATATATATATATATATATATATATATATATATATATATATATATATATATTCATTTTTGGCCTTTTTGGTCAAGATCAAAGTGTAGCATCTGTTCCGGCAGATGCTGCACTTAAGATAATTTGTACCAGTCAATGGAGGGGAAACCCTCTATACTGGGACAATTATTATTTTTGGTAACCAGAGTTTGCCTACTTTTAGGGGAGCTGGTTTTTACCTCACATTAAAAACGGCCTTGTGCCTAATTTGCTCAGTGGGGGAGCAAATAAATACCATCTGTTCCGGCAGATGCTGCAAGCTATGACTAGCTATGACTAGCAAAGACCAGATGTGGGGGCAACCCCACATGCCTGACCATTAACCAGCTCCCTTTTCCCACCTCTCGGGAGCTGGTCCCCTTTTTCCCTTCCCCCTCCCTTCACTCCTCACATTAAAAATTGGCCTTGTGCCTAATTTGCTCGGTGGGGGAGCAAATAAATACTATCTGTTCCGGCAGATACTGCAAGCAAAGACCAGATGTGGGGGCAACCCCACATGCCTGACCTTTAACCAGCTCCCATTTCCCACCTATCGGGAGCTGATCCCCTTTTCCCCTTCCCCCTCCCTTCACTCCTCACATTAAAAATTGACCTTGTGCCTAATTTGCTCGGTGGGGGAGCAAATAAATACCATCTGTTCCGGCAGATACTGCCAGCTATGACTCGCAAAGACCAGATGCAGGGGCAACCCCACATGCCTGACCTTTAACCAGCTCCCATTTCCCACCTCTCGGGAGCTGGTCCCCTTTTTCCCTTCCCCTTCCCTTCACTCCTCACATTAAAAATCGGCCTTGTGCCTAATTTGCTCGGTGGGGGAGCAAATAAATACCATCTGTTCCGGCAGATACTGCAAGCAAAGACCATATGTGGGGGCGACCCCACATATAAGACCTTGGTCAATGTAGAGGCAACCTTCATACCAATTGTCACTATCCAGCTCCCCTACTCCCCGGGGAGCTGGTCCCCATTTCCCCTTCACTCCTCACATTAAAAATCGGCCTCGTGCCTAATTTGCTCGGTGGGGGACAAAATAAATACCATCTGTTCTTCAGATGCTGCACTTCCATTTCTTGTTCTCTTTCGGGGGAGGAGCAGTCCTTCACGGCTGAGACAATTTTTTTTTATTTTTTTGTACCTTTTCTCCACGTTAAAAAACGACTCTGGTGTCTAACTCTGTCCCGTGGAGAGGCATAGTAAATAGGTACAAATAAATGTAAAATGAACGAACGTCGTTTTGTGTGTCGAATTCAGAAATCTTGCAGTCGAACATAAAGCAGTATCGTATGTACCGGACAACAATAACAGTATAAGCAGACTTAGTATAGATTTAACGCAATATCGAAACCATTAATTATAAACATTGAATGATATATATATATATATATATATATATATATATATATATATATATATATATATTTATAATGTATATGTATATATATAAATGTATATATATAATGTATATGTAAATATATATATATATAATGTATATGTATATATATATGTAAATATATATATATATATATATATATATAATGTATATGTATATATATATGTAAATATATATATATATATATATAATGTATATGTATATATATATGTAAATATATATATATATATATATATAATGTATATGTATATATATATGTAAATATATATATATATATATAATGTATATGTATATATATATATGTATATATAATGTATATATATATATATATATGTATATATATATATATGTAAATATATATAAAATGCATATGTATATATATATATGTATATATATATATAATGTATATGTAAATATATGTATATGTAAATATATATATATACGTAAATATATATATATGTAAATATATATATATATATGTAAATACATATATATATAAATATATATATATATATGTAAATATATATATGTGTGTGTGTGTATGTATAAATTTATATGCAGGGTGAGTAACGGGAAATGTATATTTATATATATGTAAATATATATATATATATGTAAATATATGTATATGTAAATATATATATATATAAATATATGTAAATATATATATATATATATGTAAATATATATATATATATGTAAATACATATATATATAAATATATATATATATATGTAAATATATATATGTGTGTGTGTATGTATAAATTTATATACAGGGTGAGTAACGGGAAATGTATATTTATATATATGTAAATATATATATATATATATATATGTATATGTAAATATATGTATATGTAAATATATATATATAAATATATGTAAATATATATATGTAAATATATATATATATGTAAATATATGTATATGTAAATATATATATATATGTAAATATATATATATATGTAAATATATGTATATGTAAATATATATATATAAATATATATATGTAAATATATATATATAAATATATATATATATGTAAATATATATATATGTGTGTGTGTGTGTGTTTGTATGTATAAATGTATATACAGGGTGAGTAACGGGAAACGGATGTTTTTAAGGAAAACAAAACGTTGCGAATAATCCAACAAAAATTATAATGTAAACAAAATATTTACTAAACTATGCAATTACAAAACCAATAACTAAGTAAAACAACGTTTATATTTAAAGTAAAAGATAGACAAATTACAACAAAATAAACAGATCTTAGTCAGGTTTAAAGAGTATCTACCTCTTACCCCCTATCACTCACTCCCTCCCCTTACTCAAGGAGAGCAAGAGGCGTTCTAAAACATCAGTTTCCCTTGAGGTACCTTATATATATATATATATATATATATATATATATATATATATATATATATATATATATATTTGTGTGTGTGCGTTTTTGTATGTGTTTGTATGTGTTTGTTGTGCATATAATATAGTCCCTTTTCAATAAGAAGCAAGTACTGGCACCTTCCCCTGGCCACATATGTGAACGATTATGCAAGAGCTTCAATGAGCGGAAAAGCAATCTACGTTCACATGGACGCCCGACATCAACTTGAAGAGATGTCAAGCTTTTGTCAAGAAGTAGCAATCTATATATATATATATATATATATATATATATATATATATATATATATATACTAGCAAAATTAGCCGTCGTTGACTAGGTTCAAAAACAGCCTACATAAAATGGACTCTGATTTATGAAAAGTATGATAGGTTATGAAAAGGAAGGGTTGTAAATTTGGGGGTATCAAAACCAAAGCAAAATATGATGAAAGTAAAAATAAAATAGATAAACCCCATAATTTAGCATACCATATATGTTCACACTGAAACACGTATCACAATATTATGTGGATCTATATTAAAAAACCTTGTTAAACTCTGTGACATATTTCCATTCTATTGAGTGCGAACGAACACCCCATAATATTATTATACCATATTTCTTCAACATAATTATCAAAGTATTCTTACACAGATAGATATGAAAGTCTTATTAAAGTGTGTGCCTATTTCCATTCTATGGATGTCATGCGCGAACGAAGACCCCACAATTTAATTATACAATCCCTATTTAAGTTAAAACATACTTATCAAAGTATTCTTATCTACATCTATATCAAAAACACTTCTAAACGTTTTTCTTTAAATTTTTTAATTTTTTATTTCCATACTTTGTGGACCAGGCGCGAACGCAGACCCCACAACTTTAATGAACCACTGTTCTGCCAGATCAAACATATCCATTCCTGTGTCTCGATACATCTTCTATCATTATATGTAATCAGTTTTTTAAAATAGTCAACCATATAGGAGCATATTCGTGACCACACACACACACACACACACACACACACAGAATCCAGCTTCATATTATATATATATATATATATATATATATATATATATATGATAACTACTTCTAAGTCTCTCTCTGTATATATATACATATATATATATATATACGAGGGGTGTGAAATAAGTAATGCCCCTGACCCACTTCCAGTTGTCTGATCTAGCTGAAATTTTGCATGTGCAATGATTTATATCAATATGGGTTATGTAGCAAATTACAGATCTCAACTAATTGTGTGTTCTTTTTTACAGGTGTTTGAACTGAGTCAGGTATGAAATGGAGCCTGTTGAATGTCGAGCAGTTATCCGGTTTTTGTATTTGAAAGGACCCACACCACAGGAGACTTTTGATGAAATGAAAGAAACTTATGGTGATAAGGCCCCATCATCTGACCTTGTAAAACGCTTGCATCGTGAATTCAAACATGGCCGAAACTCTGTGGAAACAGCTCCCAGACCTGGTCGCCCCCTTCTGTCATTGATGAGGTATCTGTCCGTAAAGTTGCGGCTTCGACTTTGGAAAATCAACGCATTACTATCCGCCAAATAGCCCAAGATGTCAAGATTAGTACAGGGTCTGTGGAAACTATCATTTATGACCATTTGCATATGCATAAGGTGTTTGCGAGATGGATTCCCAAGTTGCTCACACCATTCCAGAAGCGAGAACGCGTCGAGTGCTCGAGGATGAATTTGGAGATGTGCCAAGAAGATGAGTCAAAGCTTTTCAAAAGACTGATTACACAGGTTGAAACGTGAGTCCATCACTATGATCCAGAGACCAAAGTCCAGTCAATGCAGTGGAAGCATTTGGACTCACCACCTCCAAGGGTGCAGCCCCCCGCTGGCAAGGTCATACTCATAGACCTCTAGGACCAGGACGGAGTAGTGATGACAGATTTCCTGGCAAAGGGCACCACAATTACAGGAGCCTATTATGCTTCACTTTTGAGGAAATTAAGGGAAGCTATCAAAATCAAGAGACGGAGCAAGATCAGCAAAGGTACTCTCCTCCTGCAGGACAACGCTCCGGTCCAAAACTCGCATGTTGCCAGATCAGAAGCACGGGCGTGTGGTTACGAAATCCTTCCCCATCCTCCCTACTCTCCTAACCTTGCACCCTCTATCTTTCATCTCTTCCTAGCTATGAAGTTGTTTTTGAAAGGAAAGCGTTTTCCAGATGATGCAGCCTTGATTTCTGAAGTCACGTCGTGGTTGGAGGACCAACCTGGGGTGTTCTACAAAAACGGTCTCCAGAGCTGCATCAAACGATGGGAGAAATGCATAACTATGGGTGGTTCCTATGTAGAGAAATACTAATAACTGTGCCAAGTTTCGTTGCTCTACTCCTATGGGAAGTGGGTCAGGAGCATTACTTATTGCACGCCCCTCGTTTATATATATATATATATATATATATATATATATAAAGTAATAATACGTAATATTTAATAGTAAAAATAAATATATGCACATATAGTAGTGATATGTATTAATACATAAATATATATAGTCATAATACGTAGTGGTAAATAGCAAATACAAATATATGTACATACTGTAGTGATATGTATAATTAAATAGTGATATATGGTAATAAGTCGTAAAGTCTAAAAAAATATAATAACAAATTAGGGTTAATGTTGTTGAAATTCATACTAGAATTGTCTGTAAGGACCCGTGGCGTAAAAAATCAGTTGTAAGTTCGAGCGACACCCAAAAAGAAAATTGCGAATTACTTAGGACTTCTACCTGTCTACATGACAGACAGAACGAGAACATGCGACCCACGCGGATTTGATAACAGGCTCTGGTCGAATTTCCGAGCAGATCCTCGAGTTCGACAAGATGCACATTAAGGTTAAGTGTTATATCGACCGGAACGGTGTTCAAATAACACTCAAGATAATAACACTGGTCGAATAATCCACATATCAGTCCTCATATGAAAAATTCAGAAACAAAAACATTGTTATCGCCACCTTGAAAACAAGGATTGAAGAATTTATAATAAAACGATGTTCTAGATTTAAATATACCCTCAAATATGCATTGCTTGGTGCTCTGCGGTTGCCTTGTGCCAATTCTGTTTAATTGAATTGAATATCACCGAATAAAGAATTGAAGACGCCCGTAACATCCTAAATCAAAGCATGACAAAGAAATAAATGTATGGGATGTATTTTTTAATTTTTGCACATTGTTTCCAGGTATGGTTGCCTATTTCCACCGATCAGACGATCACCAAAGTGTCCCCCACTCTATTACTCAGAAACAATAGAAAAGTTGTCATTAGTTATTTTTAAATACACATTTGACCATTATGTTTTGAAAAAAAAGTAATGCCGGTTCAGAGGAGATGCAATTGAGGATTGCGTAACATTTTATTTACTGTAGACTCCTTGCACAACCACTTTTAAACAGTGGATATCCATTGTTTCCCGAGACTGAATGATGTTTAAAGTATCATCTAAAGTTTTCTATAGTAAATAGAAAACTTATTTCAGAAATAAAAAATTGCGCTAGAGAAAATCCCGCGATGAAGTAGAACTCTTTACAAGATCATAAAAACTTATTTTTCTTTATTGGCTTAGTATATGTGAGTTATCTCTCTTCCTATGTATCATATTGAATCGGAAAAATCTAAGTAGCACGACGATAATCGGTCTGAACGCTTCTTTCTTAGAAATGCCCGGCTATGAAACACTGCTGGCTTGCTTCTTAGCCGACTACAATATCGTTGCCTTCAAGTCCAATGTAAACAAGTTCGGAAAAGTCTGGCGATGTTCACTCTAGACAGGTCTGAACGCTTCTGCCTACGCTCCCTAGCAACATGCTTTTATGATGCCCGGGCACACCACAAAATCACACGTGAGACGCAATTTTTCGAGAACTGCTCGAGATCGTTGACATTAAAAGACCACGGTCGCCACCTTGAATTTTTTCGTTTTTCCTTCTCAGCCTGTACAACAGATAGACACGAACACATTTTTGCGGTAAGCCTTCTCTATTTTCCACCACAATTAAAAAAAAAATCGAAACAAAATGGCTTTCTACTGTGTAAATAACAAGTTATGAAAAAATTAAACCCTTCCAAGATGGAAAATAAATAAAGCCATAATATTTTATGGTAAAGTTAAGAGCGTACGAACCATAGTTTTTTAGGAGATGTGATTATTGGATTAACCAATCAGAAATCGTCTGTGGCACACACATCTCTGTTTTTATAGATATATAGATAGATAGATATGTGTGTATATATAGCACTCTCCCTCGATACCAGCGCACATGTACATGTATTTGGTGACTTCAATGCCTACCACATTTTAACTTGTGTCAGATCTCATTTGGCCTCAACATTGCTGTGAAGCATTATGTAATACCGCTGTCTGGATGCTGCAGTTTGGAAATGATTCCGTTTTACCTGTAACCATTGGTCGTTACGGGACTTTTCGATAGCCAACTCAACTTGAAAAGAACAAGTTAAATCAGGTACGTAGACGTTCTGGCATAAAAGCATACAAAAAAACCTTAAAAAACATCTAGGGATTAAAACTTGATGAACTGCATAAACAGAAATAATTTGTAAAATATTTTTTATACCAAATATGACTAGATTGCTGAAAAGGATTGTGGCCTTTATTAACAGTTCTTGGTCTTTAAGCCAAGATCACAATATAGTATCATGTTCTTCTGCATTCACCTTTTCTGTCCTCAGCCAGTGGAGGAGGAATCCTTCATGACTGAGACAATTTTAAGTTTCATTCCTATCCAGAGTGCCCCTTTTTGGGAGCTGGATTTTCTATACATTAAACACCGATCTTGTGTTTAACTCTGTTCTCCTGTGGAGGCGATAATTTGAGAGATGATTGTTCTTTATATTTCCGGTGAGACCAGATTGCGTACTGACCTGAGCATTCTTGTGACAGTTTTCGGAGCCTTACTACTTCTGTGCTGGGTCATGATAAATTGGAAGCGGATGTTTAGTTTGTGACACCATTATTAGAAGATTGCCGTACAACGATAATAGGGTTCTGCTATCTGGTTTTGGTTTTTAAACAGAACCCTCTTCGCCGACCCTTTCCTAGATGTATTGACTTCACGGCTGCTGAGGAATTCTAACTACATCCTGTATGGTAATCTGCAAGACTACTAGATAAAGACTAACAGATGCTACACTGTACCCAAGAGTAATTTGAAACTGTGCAAGGCAGGGGAATCTCCCTGGGGGTATTATATATATCCGCTTACCTGAGAGAGCTCATAAACTTAGCAAATTAGAATTAAATTTCGAACAGCACTTACGATAGGCGGGTTGAACTGGCTTCCTCTGAAGGAGGAAGTTTCATGGAAATATCAAACTCACAAGCAGTCTCAAGTCGCTTGTAAATCCCGGTCAAGATTTAACGAGGCCATTCCACTTTAACCTGATTGCTATATATATATATATATATATATATATATATATATATATATATATATATATATATATATATATATATATCAAACCTCTCGGACCCACACGTTGTCTGGTACAGTCGCAGGAACAAACAAATAAAGAAAGACATAAAAAATACGACTCAACATTTTTTTTAGGTGAACACAAAAGGCATTTATTCCAGTAATTTCCGACAACGTATTTCACTGACCTCGCGGCACATTTTTTTTTTTTTTATCGCTGCACCAGTCGAAAAAACTCCAATCGCTCCCTTTGCCCGACCACGTTCTGTCCTTTTTTTATTTTGTTTTTATCTCTTCCTTCTTCACGCAACATCATCGCGTGCACACTTACTTAATTTGCATACATGCTTTAACGGCTGCTGCTGCTGCTGCTAATATTTTCCCTAGCCAGCTATCCTAAAGCTGCTGCTGCTTTTCTCACAAACGCCCATGCGCGCTGTTACAAAGAGAGCGCACCGCTTCGTCACAAAGAGAGATGACGACGTAAGTTTTTTGCTACTCTTAGCGGGAAGTGTGAACGTCTCCCCAACCTAGAGCGCCTGGCATTCTCAAATAGTCACCTATCTGATACTAATCAGATTCAACGTTGCTTAACTTCAGTGATCTAACGAGAACCGACATGTCAACGTGGGTTAAGTCGTATATTTGCATGATAAATATAAATATTTACGAGGTGAGTGTGTGAAATTGGTTTAAGATTTCATCATAATAAACTTGACAAATTACTAGCGAAAATCTAATTATCGTTTTTTTTATACCAACCTCCAATGCGGATAGAGCGTTTTGAATCACCATAGCGCCATTAATGATGACGACACACGACGACAATGCCGATAACATCTCTCGCCGCAATAAAGTAAGAGTATCAATTACGGTTAGTTAATGTCCAACACGGTTTTATTATTCAGATCTCCATGGTTACGCTGACAGATTCCTTGTCGTCTAATAATCCCTTAACTAAACGAAAGCTTCTTGCTTTCCTGCCAGCCATGGCGACGCGATCTCTTATGCTATTAAATCTGCATTCAAGATGAGAAACCGAGAAGGCTTACGTATCGTTTCGCTGCTCAGGTTAACAAATACTTTCGCATTAAAATCACGGCGTCAGCTCAGATGGTTTCTATTACAAGTCGGGAAACACCAGACGCCATATTGATATAAAATAAATGACCGTTCTGAACGTATTACTCATCAGACTTAAAAACTCGATAAACTGATCAAGCCTTATATATTTAGGTCAAGTCCCAAAATTCAGTACTCCAATTTAAGACGCAGAAGTGGACTCGGTTTATCTAAAAATGGAACGGAAGTTACTAAACGTGAAACGAAATACGAAAGTGTTGGGAAAATAGAGAAGGCTTACCGCAAAAATGTGTTCGTGTCTTTTGGTTTTGCGGGCTGAGAAGGAAAAACGAAAAGATTCAGGATGGCGACCGTGGTTTTTAATGTCCACGTCTCGGACAGTTTTTGAAAGATTGCGTCTTACGCGTGATTTTGAGGTGTGCTCGGACATCATAAAAGCAGGTTGCTAGGAGAGTGGGCAGAAGCGTTCATACCTGTGTAGAGTGGACATCACCAAACTTTTCCGAAATTGTTTACATTGGATTTGAAGGCAATGATATTGTAGTCGGTCAGGAAGCAAGCCAGCAGAACAGTGTTTCATAGGCGGGCAGTTCTAAGAAAGAAGCGTTCGGATCTGTAAACATCCGAACTTGTTTACATTGGACTTGAAGGCAGCGATATTGTAGTCGGTTAAGAAGCAAGCCAGCAAAACAGTGTTTTATAGGCAGGTAGTTCTAAGAAAGAAACGTTCAGACCTGTGTAGAGTGAACATTGTCGTGCGACTCAGACTTTTCCGATTCAAATAATTTATTTCAATTTTTTTTTTTTAGTTTTAACACTTCTTGTGCTATCATGAAACAATAAAAATAATCAAATTTATCTCTTTACATTTCTATAAATAGTAAATTTTACTAAAGATGTACGACTAGAAATTATGTACAATGAATGCACGACTAATCACCTCTGCTGCTGGTTAAAGCAATTGGACATAGGTGATCGACTGAATCCGTCAGTGTAAAATATCACAAAAAAAAAAATCTTTTATTAAACAATAAGCGAATTTACTCCGAAGTTTCGAAAGGTTATTTTTGACAAATATCTTTTTTTTTAAATTACATTTTCACCCCAAACAAGGTACATTGCCACTTTGATGTAGGGGGCTACAATCAGGGACATAAGCTACATGGGTACTATGTAGGGAGTTGGGCAGCAAGATGTCGGTTCACGTTACACTTGAACTTCTGCATGTCAGTACAGTTGATGAAGTAGAGACCTGGAAGGGAATTCCAAAGTCTAACAGTTCTGGGGAAGAAACTACTAGAGTAGAAGGCTCTCTTACATCTAGGGATCTCTACTGTGAAAGGGTGTGATTTAGCTGCTTGTCGGGCTTGGAGGGGGTATTTACGTCGAGGGGGTACAAGTGCTTGCAGTTCGTCAGAGCATTCACCGTTAAAGTACTTGTAGAATAGGCAGAGAGATGCAACTTTTCGTCGATGGGACAGAGGCTGAAGCTTAGATGACAGTTCAGGACCTATCAGGTTGGCGATCCTCTTTTGAACCTTGTCTAGGAGTGAGAAACTAGCAGCAGATGCACCAGTCCAAATATGACAACAATACTCCATACATGGGCGAATGGTGGCCTTATAGAGGTACAGGATACTTTCGGGCGTTAGTAGCTTTCTAGCACGGTAGAGAGAGCCTACCTTTTTCGCAGCGGTCCTGAATAATACCTAATATTTCTTTATAATATTTCTTTATGAAATTTTTAAATTATATCCATATGAGTATATTCTAAATAATAGGAAAATTATTTAAAGAAATGTAAACTATGAAAGTTTAAATTCCTTTTTTGAAATAAAATATTTCGATATTAACATATTTTAAATATTAACAACATATTTTAAGAAATGCAAAAAATAAAACTTTATTAATTTTTTATGGTTTTAGTATAAAAATAAATAGTATTTTAATATGGTTTCGTATTTCGTTTCATGCTTAGTGACTTCCGTTCCATATTTAAGTAAACCGAGTCCACTTCCGGCATCTTAACGTTCAGTACTAAATTTTTAGACTAAACCTTTACAGGTTGGAAAGATAAAGCTGTAGTCCTAAAGAAAATAACACTACAGATCTATTTCAAAACTTTTATTGAAAAAATCAATTTAGGTAACTCGATTATGTAGTAGAGCTGACATCTCTCCAATATAGCCACCTTTAACCTCAATGACCGCTTTGATACGAGTTCAGAACTGTAAGCATGCCTTTCCACAAGCGCAGTGGGAGCTCGGCGAATACCAATCGGATGGAGGCGATCAATCTGCCCTTGGTGTTGTGAGAGGTCATGTTGGTGATGTTCTCGACGTATGACCAAACGAAGTAGTCCAGCGAGTTCAAATAAAGGGAAAAGGAATGGCAGTTAGAGAAGAGTCTGTCGGTTGTGCTGTTGTGAATTCCAAAGCAGTGAAGAGGTCGTAAAACTCCTGAAGCCAGACCTGGATCTCTTTAGATTTGTGGGCTGGGGCCGAGTCTTGCTGCCACACCCAGGCTCTGCCAACGGCCACTGTTGTCATAACTTCGATTTGTAGAGAGCATGAGTTGTACAGCGGCGCATCTCCGATCTCGCTCGTTGAACATTGTGTCACGCTCAGACATGATAGAAGATTCTTATAGCTGTTGGGATTTCTATACAAATGGTGAAGTAGTAGCTAGTTTGCAACAAAAAACAAAGGAAGGAACCCGTTTTTCATCAAACGGAAATGGAATCATACTGTCTTTTCTAGTGCAACAATTCCATCATTCAACTCTGTATTTATGTGTGTCTAACTCGTGTAATGTCTCGTGGTATTCTCTATTGGGTGTTGATATGTGTATACATAAATTAACAGTTTATAGAAATCGTTGTCGGTTGGAACACCAGCAAAAACATTTTTCTTTCCATGCGACTCTTCCATGCGTCCTGAAATTAAAGGTGCTTCTCTTGAAAGTGAAAACGCTCAGACGAAAATTATATTTTGATATAATCATTTATTCTTTGTTGCGTGCTTTTTCCAGAATTGGCACGCTTTGTATAAGATTACATTTATTTAAGTTTATCTGAGTTCCATGGGCGTCCTGTCATAAACCCAACCGTCTGCTTACGTGTTACATATCGAAACTGCTTTCTCACGTAACTACAACTCTACATCTCAAAATCTGTATGTTTATTGCGTCATCACTACACGCAACCAAAGATTCTTGCTCGTTTTCTGTCACATATATTTGCTTATTTATGGTCAACTTAAATTTCATTTGTCAAATTAACATCAAGTTAAAATTCTTGACAACTATTAAATGTAAATATCTCAACTTAACCTAACTTTTCACATCTTTAAAATATTTCAATCTAGCAATATACTTTTACTACTAATAATGATCAACCATTTAAATTGTTTCCGGTATTTTCCGGTAGACTAAGAACATAACATTGTCACATCTTGGGAGGTACT
>NC_136492.1:24154655-24219655 GCF_053919585.1 Euprymna scolopes | reverse complement strand
ACCCGACAATGGAAGATCAAATTTAAAAAAAAACCCAAAAAAACTTAGATTTATAAGACAAAAAAAAAAAAAAAAAAAAAATGGGTTTTCCTTCGGAGCCCTTGGCGCAGTTGATAGAAACGTTAAATCTCTACAGTTCCAGGTGAACATTGTCTGAAGATTACGGTTTCAATCCTACCCAAAGCCGGACAGAGGATTAGTTGTCCAAAACATGATGAGACGACAACTATGTAAGGCAGTAATTAAAATATATTTTTAAGGTAACTTCAATACCATTTTGTAAATAACACTAAAAACCATTGTAAATTCATTTAGTTACGTTCTTAACACGTTAAAACATTTTTTTTTACATACGAGACGCTTCACTATGTTAATTAAAATATAATTTATACTGAAGCGTATAAAAGCAGTCAGATTTTAAACGAAACAGTAATCCAAAACTGCCGGCCAAATGATTAGTTTCCCAAAACGCGGTGAGACGACGACAACTATGGAAGGCAGTACTTACTGAAGATACATTTGAAGATTCAGCATTCCTACCCCGTCACGGTTAACAAACTGACGAAGGCCAGAGAAATGGTTGGCCAAAACGTGGTGAAACAACAACAATAAAGATAAGGATAACAGTTTGCAAACAAACAAATAAAATATACAAATTACTCATCTCAAAAGAATTCCAATAATTAAATAAAATAGTTATTGTTTTAAAAATAATTAAACTGTTATAAATTCAAAAGAATAAATAAAGAAAAAGATGTTCGTTTGATTTATTTTAAGAATATTTACCTTTTAAATAATTAAATTGCTACAGTTATAAATAAATAAATAAATAAATAAAGAATATATATTTTTTTATACTTTAAAAATATTGTTTTGCCTGTTTCCCACCTGACTACAACTTGGATGTCTTCAAGTCCAACATAAACAAATTCCTTATAAACCGCTCCCTTAAGTAAGACACTTTATCAAATCTCCATTACTAACGATTACTACGATATTATGCCATTGATTTCTGTAAACGCAATACCTCTTATCCCCGAGTGGCTTCCAGGACTTGATAAGTGGGGACTACCATGTAAAAAAAAAAAATTAAAATACGACAATTTTATAATAAATAGTGAAGAAATATATCATTTTAATATATTTAAGGAATATTTATTGTTTTAGAAACAATTAAATTGCTACAATTTTAAAATAAACAGGGAGGAAATATGTTAGTTTTATTATTTTTTTAGAATATTTTTATTTTTATTTTAAAAGATAATTAAATTCTTTACTATTTTATCGTTTCATTTATGAATAATATTTAGCAGACAATTTTTATTGAAGAAGAAGAATTTTTATATTATTTATCCATTTATTTATTTGCGGACCATTATTCTTATCTTCTAGTCGTTGTTTTCTGACGTTTCGGCCAACTATTCCTCTGGCTTTCGTCAGGTGGTTAACCGCGGCTGAATAGCAATGCCAAATCTCCGAACTGCCTCCTCAGCAATTACTGCCTTCTGTAGTTGTTTTCGTCTCACCACGACAACTATGAGAAGGCAGTAATTGCTGAGAATGCAGTTAGGAGATTTGGCGTTGCTATTCCGTCGTGGTTAACCACGTGACGAAAGCCAGAGGAATAGTTGGCCGAAATGTCGTGAAACAACTAAAAGGTGAGGATAGTAGTCCGCAAATAAATAAATGAATAAATAATACAAATTACTCATCTTAATAATGAATTCCATTTAAATAAATAAGAATTATTTTTATGTTTCTGATTTTTTTTTTTTTTTTTTTTTTGGATGAGGATTAATGTATCGCACATTCATGAAGTCAATCAATCAATCAATAAGGGTTTTATCACTTAATGAGGGACTCCTCTCTTGACTTTAGACATCTAACTCCGTCCCAAGCTATCCGCTGCCATGTGGGACCCATGTATTATATCAGGCCCTCCCTCCATCTCGTTTTTGGTCTTCCCTTTGGCCTCTTATGTTCACAAGATGTCTCTTCCGTTGTCCTAATGGTAAATTTAACATTGCGAACTAAGAGACTTGTAAAACATAGCATGCATTGCATAGTTTGGAAAGTGCCATGAATAAACACCTTTTATTTCCACTAGAATAAAGTTGAGTCGAATTTCTTTACTTTTCTTTCCTTTGTTATTTGCGAGACTTTCATATGCAACGTGTGAGTCAGTGTCCACACAAAACTACCGCATTGCATTGTTAAGGAATTTGGTGTTACCAGATCAGGCTGTCTGAAGATATCAGCTTTTCTTACAATAAAACTAAACCAAACATTGACATTAGTGTTACGAGAACAGGTCGCTTGTTCTTGTAAGTAAGTAAAAATGAGACAGGATAGTCCGAGAATTCGAACCTGGGAAGCAAGGTTTGGAATTAAGATTCAGGAGAATTCCGATCATGAGTTTAAAATAAATAATACAGATATGTTATTGGGAAGGAATTCGTTGTTTAGAAATATTATTGAAAAATAAATTTGATGATTCAATTCTATTTATGAAAAATTAAATTAAATTGAGGTTATCTAGATCCGAACAATAGAAAATGTTAAACATTGGAAAATAGGTTAGGCCGAAAATAGGAGAAGAATTCGGTCTACAGAATGGGATAGACATGTGAGGAATAGTGCATGTTTTAGACAGGTGAGGCATGTCAGGCCACCGGATCGATATGCACATTTTTTTTGTCATGCAATGACGTCATGGCTAAGAGATGAGTCGTCAATATAGTTAGAGCTTTAGTGAGACAAAGAGTCAGAGGCCAGACAGGGTCGAGAGAGGGTCGGACAGACAGAGCTGACCTGAGTCAGAAGGAACCCACCTTTGGAGGCGAAAGGTTAGAAGTTGAAATAATGTAAGACTTTGAATTGCTTGATGTGAAATCATTGACCGGTCAAGAAATAAAGGACGTCATCATATTTTGTAACTGTTGTCTTGTGTTATGTCATTCTACAAACAAGGTATTGTGAATTTGTATTTATAAGAACTTGCGTTCCACTTATCTGTATAATGAACTTTGTGTATGAACGCATATAAGTAATGTGTCTCCATCATCTTAAGAATGAGTCTCCCTCAGCTATTATAAGTAATGACTGTTCCTTCTTTATGATAAAAGAACTGATAATCATTCCTCTCCAAATATACGTGTTAAGAAAATATATGTTATAGAAACACTCCCAGAACTGTATAAATGTCTATCTATCTATCTATATATCTACCCTCATCCAAATTGTATTGCATGTCACTGTCACATTAAAATGTACTCTGTCTCTGTCTCTCTCTCTCTATCTATCTATCTCTCTCTCTCTCTCTAATACGAACACTCCACAAATATATAATTCGTCATCTTAATAAGACCACTACATAACATTAGTGCCTTTTTTTTCTTTTTCTGCATATCTCAGTTATGTTCTGCAAACTTACAAACAAAACACATTTTCTCTACAAAACAACTAAGGCAAACAATGAACAAATATTTGAAAATATAAAGAACTTGAAGCATAAAATTGTTTTCGAAAATTATTGGATTCGGCATAAAATAACTGGAAACAGGTTGATATGCAGTAAAACAAAACAAAAAGGGTTGATATGCCGCAAAACAAAACAAAAAGGGTTGATATGCCGTAAAACAAAACCACCAACCCAGTCGAATACATGTGCAACGTCGTCATTTCTTTTTATATCCCCGCCACCTCCCTACGATTTTCGCCACGCATTATTGTGATCGTTATTTGTAATATCATAATTATATCGACAAACGACTGTCTAAAGCCATAACTACTGCCTTCTGTTGCTAATCTAATTTCTAATAGCTTTAAGCGGAATAGTTGCATGTTCTCACGGCAATAACGCAGAGAGATAATCACCAAACAGTAGACAATTCTCTTTCAGGATAATTTATCGATCGGTGTTCAGCGTTGGACGAATTTGAAGAGCGTGCCGAATGAAAGAGACGCCGGCTTGTCCGTTGCTTCAGTTCGAAATGAATAATTTAATCATTCGTTTCGCATCGCTACAGATTGACGAGACAGCTTCGAAAGTAAACGACACAGAAATTGCTTATATATATATATATATATATATATATATATATATATATATATATATATATATATATATATATATATATATATATATATATATATGCATTAATCATCAGGACAAACCGAGCGTCTCCCGGGAACAGTACCTTATAGCTTTAATGACTGAACGAATTTTAATCATAGACTAGCACGTACTAAAACTGGTCTTACAAAAGATAATAATTAATCAATGCGCTTAAAACATAAGTAACTCACTCCTTACCACTTCGCCATTTTTATGTGAATACTCTCTACTATTATATAAAAAGAACTTTGTGTGTCTGTGTATTAGTGAGTTCGTTCCCTATGGCTTCGAAAACGGCTGGAACGATTTTATGAAATCTTACATGAAGGTACTTTGTGTAGCTGGGGCTATGTTCTTGGATAGGTTTTGTATGGGAATGTCTCCGATAAGTATCGATAATCGAAATAATCTGATGAAAGAAGGAACAAGCGTTTTTGACCAAAGTTAACACCTTACACAGCTTAACATCACAGTTGCACTGGATAAGTTTTATTACCACACCAGCCAGTAGGTTCTTTGATATGACACGGGTGCATTCAAAATTAATGTTTCTCTTTAGAGCACAATCAAAGTGTGATACTTGACTTTTGCATTTTAAACTTTAATTTCGGTCGTTATAATAATAATTTTATAAAATAAACAGTAAGTTCTCTACAGTGCAATGTAGACTACAATGTATTGTGAATTAAGTCACAGGGAAGAGCAAGTGAGGTTTCTCTCTGTACCGCGATGGGTCCCTTACTAGAGCTAGCAATCAATTTAGGTGAAAGATGGGTGATTTCACCGATTTCAATTGCAATGTGAATAAGAGAGCGTGAAACATTCGTTGATTATCATTCAAAGCCGGGCAACGTCTGGTCATCCTGCTAGTATATTGTATTGGAGTAATATAAAGAAACCCGATGTTACACAGAAGTCGCCAACCTAACAGGCCCCGCACTGTCAATCAAATTTCAACATCTGTCCCATCGACGAAATGTTGCATCCCTGTGCCTATTTTTAAAATATATACTCCTTCGACGTAATTACCTCCACCTAATCCCACAAGCAGCAAAATCCCACCCCTACACGATAGAGATCTCTAGATGCTGCACCAAGCAGCAGGGAGAGTCAACCGACCGCTTCAGCAGTTTAGGTTTGCAAACTGGTAAATTATTTGCGTCACCAGCTCTAGGAAAGTTGTCGACTAGGACTAAAGATGGCCCCCATCTTCCGTTTGCTTGGTGCTATGACGTTCGGGGTTAGTAGTGCAGGTTTAACATCTGTTTTTCTTTCTCCTATATTGTCTAAAAGTATGTTAGCAATGGATAAATCTACAATATGTGCATTTGGGTTTTGAATACGAAACTGACTTCTATTTCATACATAGTGTTTATGTTTTTCTTAATTCAAGTTTTTCGCATGAGCTAAAGATCTGTTAGACATTAGTCCAATTATTAGAATGACTAACTATTTATATTAGGCATACAACTATATAAGAACAAACATCTAGTGTCCGATAGACTATAGTAATATTTAATTAACATTTTTATGCCTTCTGCTTGCTAACATCGCCAGACAATGCCCGACAGTGGAATCCAGATACATTTATTTTGGTCACAGACGGCAGTGGACTCTACTAGCAGCAGTAGTTTAATTTGTTTTCCGCCGATCCTTTTCCGAATCTGTTCTGGATTTTTGTCATACTTCCAGCGGGCAACGCCAGTTCACGGGTCATGTTAGTATATATATATATATATATATATATATATATATATATGTATATATATATATATAAGTGTGTATCGTCTTTACCATAGTGTTGCATTTATTTTTAAATTTAAGGGGTATATGTTTTAGGGTGAAATTGGGGGTATATTGTGGCTGCGTGGTAATTCTATTTCAACGGTTTGTGAGGTGTCTATTATCTATGGAGTGTTATTGTTGACAGGTGCAACCGATACGGCAACTATAAAATCGCGTGTAATTTTGGGATGGGTAGTTGCAAGGCTATTATATTGATTTTCAGAGCTCGGTATATCGTAGGTACTATGCGGCAACATTTCTAAGTTTTTTCTGTTATGATATAGGGAGTGTGGTTATAAGGGGGCGGTAGGACGATGGGATGGCAATGTCTTTGGTGCATTTAACTTGATGAAAAAGGTTTTTGGAGACAGAGAATTGTCGTGGTGGAAGATTAAGGGGGAATTTAATACTTATAAAAATGGTAATACTACCAATAATAATAGGGTAATTATAATAATGACAATAATAATAATAATAATAATTATAATAATAGTAATAATAATAATAATAATAATAATAATAATATTACCAATAGCAATGATAAAAGTAATATGAATGGTAATGGTAATAACAATGAAATAATAATAATTATGATAGCAATGACGGGGATAATAATAATAATAATAACAATAATAATAATAACAGTAAAAATAAAACAATAATAATAATAGTAATAATAGTAATAACAATATTACTACAACTACTACTACTACTACTACTACTACTAATAATAATAATAATAATGTTAATAATAATTACTAGGATGTGAATAAAAGCAAGGGGCACAGGCAAATGGGGGGGGTCAAAATGACATGAAATAGAGATAAGGAATGAAGGATGAGGGGTCCCGTGAAAAAAGAAAATAATATATATATATATATATATATATATATATATATATATATATATATATATAGTCATCCACATACAGTACTGTTTCGCTGTTTCACAGCTCATCAGTGCGGCTAGACAGGCAACTACCTCAAGCCAGGATTGAAACCCGACCGTTTGTACGGCAGTCAAGGCTAGAAAAAATACATATATAGAAAATAATATATATATATACACATATATATATACATATATATATGTATATACATACATACATACATATACACACACAAAAGAAATAAAAATAAAAGATACACTTTTTTTTTAAATGGGGACAATTTGGATACCTAAGGTGCAAGTGCAAGAGAGTTAGAATAGTGCTATTGTATCCATATATACACACATGTACACATTCATATATATATATATATATATATATATATATATATATATATATAT
Organism: Euprymna scolopes; assembly: GCF_053919585.1. Classification (NCBI taxonomy): domain Eukaryota; kingdom Metazoa; phylum Mollusca; class Cephalopoda; order Sepiida; family Sepiolidae; genus Euprymna; species Euprymna scolopes. The sequence continues at coordinate 24,212,463 of NC_136492.1, read as the reverse complement.
ATATATATATATATATATATATATATATATTCATACACATACATGAGAGTAGCCGGCAAAACAGAAGAGTTCGGAGAACAAAACCCGGGGGTTTTCTCCTTTTTTTTTTTTTCCTTTTCTTTTCCCTTTTTTAAAAAAAGTCCTTTACTGGGAAAAAATCTGCAAGAGTCCACATTAAATTTCTTGATTACCCGATTACAAAAGCAAGCAATCTATGTTATTTATGAATAGGCAGGGCCTACTAAATGGAATACATACGTTCTCGTTTTTAAACCCGAGGGACAAGTTTCTTCATACGGTGTCTCTTCTTATAGTAGTTATATTATTCAAGAGATGTTGAGGGAAGCAGGATTTACGTCTGTCCGTTAAAATTCAGTATTTTTTCCTGCAAATTTTGTGTTATATTGTTACGATGTTCTTGCATAAATGCGCTGGTCTGATGAATTCTTTTTCCTTCTATGTTGGATGGCAAAATCGGTATTTGTTCAAAAGAAACTCTTGTGGAGGAACTTTCTAGAATTGGCATCGTTCAAACTGTTTTCATTCCAGTATATGTATCAGTAGGAAGTGAAACACTAGAAAAATTATATATATATATATATATATATAACAAATTGATGACAAAAGTCTACATTCAAAATTTTAAGATGTTGACCATCTTACAATTTAGTGCTTTAAGTACGTTGACATGCACAATTTTTGACAGCACCTGTTTCGTAGCACAAACGCATTCATTTAATTATTATATCAATCAATGAGTTTAGGATAGAACATGTCATTTATTTGTTATATGCTCTGTAATTACATTTAACTTCATAAATTAAAGGATCGGTATAAATAAACGGTGAAATATAATTGAAAAAATATATTTACACACACACACACACTATATATATATATATATATATATATATATATATATATATATATATATATATATATATATATATATACAGTGATGATCATATTTATTGGCACGGTAAAATAAAAGTTAAATTTTGTCTAATAAATTCTAAAAAAGGGATTAAATTAAAGAAAATAACAAAGTATATTATGTATTTTTAACTGGCCTTTCCGATGCAGCAATCGGATTTTAGAAAAAATAAATAACAAAGGAACAACAAACATAATTGCAAAAAACCCTTGTTCAAAATTATTGGCACGATTTATTTAATAATCAATTGTATAGCCTTTGGCCTTGATTACCTTCCTCAGTCGCTTTTCATAGTTTACAACCAAGTTGTTGCACTCTTCAGTAGTAATTTTAGCCCACTCTTCCTGACAATAATCCTCCAATTGAATAAGATTCTTAGGCTTCCTTTGCATTACCCTCAATTTTAATGTTCTCCATAAATTTTCAATTGGATTAAGGTCTGGGCTTTGTGATGGCCACTCCAAAACATTAATATGATTGTCCTCAAGCCATTTCTTAGTCAGTTTAGCCGAATGCTTTGGGTCATTATCTTGCATGAACCACCAACGACGACCAAGTGAGAGCTCTTTAGCAGAGTCTTTCAGGTTTTCATCCAATATTTTAACATAATCTTCCTTTTTCATGCTACCTGTGACCTTAACAAGTCGCCCTGGTCCAGAGGCAGCAAAGGATCCCCAAAACATCAAACTGCCTCCACCGTGCTTCACTGTGGGTATGGTGTTCTTAGGCAGGAAAGCTTCGCCAGATTTTCTGTAAATATAAGACACTTTATTATCGCCAAATAACTCTATTTTCGTTTCGTCAGTCTATAGAACACGTTTCCAGAATACAACATCTTTATCAATATGACGTTTTGCAAAGGCTAGCCTTGCTTTCAGGTGCATAGGCTTCAATAAGGGAGTCTTTCTCGGACGACATGCTTTTAAACCAGCTCTCTTCAAAACTCTACCAACTGTATGTCGAGATACATTCACTCCAGAGGTGCTCTGTTCATCAACAATCTCCCCAACAGAGATCCTTGGGTTTTGTTTTACTTGTCGAACAATTTTCCGTTCATCTCTTGGGGAAAGAATCCTTTTTCTCCCTCTACCCTCTAAACTCATAACGTGGCCTTGCGATTTGAACTTGTTTATTATGGCTCTAACAGTGGATTTGGGAAGGTTTAGCTTCTTTGAAATCTTATCATAGCCCTCCCCATTGGTATGGCATGCTACAACAAGCTTCCTGACGTCTTCGCTGTGTTCCTTAGTTTTAACCATGGCGATTGAAAATTATAATTTAGTCACTTATAATAGTTTAAATAAATCGCTATCTAAAAATTATCTGAAAAAAATTATTCACTGAATTAGCGTTAAACAAGCATAATATGGCTATAAAAAAGTTCAGAAAGCACGTAAACCGGAAATTGATTGATATTATACTGATACTAAAAGAAAAACAAAGCCGTGCCAATAATTTTGAACAAGGGTTTTTTGCAATTATGTTTGTTGTTCCTTTGTTATTTATTTTTTCTAAAATCCGATTGCTGCATCGGAAAGGCCAGTTAAAAATACATAATATACTTTGTTATTTTCTTTAATTTAATCCCTTTTTTAGAATTTATTAGACAAAATTTAACTTTTATTTTACCGTGCCAATAAATATGATCATCACTGTATATATATATATATATTTACTTCTGGATACCGGACTTTTACCAACTTTTCTTGGATTTTACCGTTATTGGATATTCTAGTGTTCACTAGACCATCCATTCAGATGAAGTCATTTTTCTTTCTCCCCCCCCCACATTCCCTCTGCTTCACTATTTGTTAACTTTTACCAAGTAAGCTCTATGGCTTATTGTAGTTTCATTTAATACTTTTCAAACAAAATCCGATTCCGCATTTTGCTAATTCCTATCCACTAATGAGAAGGAAAGTATTTCTTTCGAAACTCGCGGATTAAGGACTATCCAGTTAATTTGTGTCTCCTTTTTGAAAATTAAATATGTTTTAACTCTTGTTAAAGTGTTTGGAACTTGTTTTATCAATTATTTGTTCTTATATATATATATATATATATATATATATATATATATATATATATATATACACACAGACACACATATATATGCATATATACTCACACCCACACACCCACATATATATAACTACTTAATTTACTCACATAAAATTAATATACAAAAGTATAGATTTATGCGTAAACTCTAAGTATTTCCTTCAAAAGTGCTCAATACGTAAGTAGAGCTAGTTAGTAATTTATAAGATATATATGGCGATTAAACACTGAATATTCCGCGTTTCATACGCTCTAGGACTATTCAGGCTTATGCGCATAAGCCTGAAGAGTTCTAGAGTGGATGAAACGCGGAATATTCAGTGTAGCTTAATCGCCATATATATTTTATAAATTACTAATTACTATATATATATATATATATATATATATATATAAAGAAGCGTACAATTGTTTCGGCTCATATTGATACTTTTGCATGTAGTTTTCTCTCTCTCTCTCTCTCTCTATATATATATATATATATATATATATATATATATATTTATTTTTATTCCAGTACAGGCATATTATCATGGTCCATAATATCTCTAAAAAAACAAACAGCAAAAGTCAACATTAACCTTGGAATATTCTCCTCTTAGATAGTCCGTACATTAATTATTTGAAAGGTTTTTATGGGGCCTTTACGGCCTCCCAGCATTATTTTGTGTCATCCGTACAAATAAATTATACGTTTTGAAATAAAAGTATTTTAAATAAATGTACTAACCTTAGATGTTCCCATTTCTGAAGTATTTCCACCTTTGAAAATAGGGATATCCTAAAGATGGTGTGATATTTTGTTTGTTTATGTTCTATGCATATTCTTAGCACTGATGAACTGTACTGGAATGAAAATAATCATGTATATCTATACAAAGAACTATTTATGATAATACCACTAAGAGCCCGAAACAATTGTATGTTTGTAAAGTGAATAAACTGAACCTTTTGTGGGGAGGGGGACAAGCATAATGTGTATGGTAGTTTTCAGTGAAGCAGTTTAATATTAAAAACGTATTTATGGCTCTAGTATTGTACTATCGAGCTATTTAAATGGACTTTGTGTATTATTTCTATTTGAATACAAACGTGAGAAAAAATAATACACACATATCTATACAGAGATAGATAGATAGATAGATAGAGAGAGAGAGAGAGAGAGAGGTGGGAAGGAGAAGGAGATAGATAAAGAAATACTTGGAGGAAGCTACGGAATAACGGTCCTTTTTGTTAGAATTGAATATCAGGCGGTGCGGTGCGCCAGCAACTTTAATACGCTTATCTGGGCAGATGGACCAGTCGGTGTAATTCCTCGCATCCAGTTGACGAGAGCGGGAAGAGGGAGCAGAGCGGTAAAGATATAAAGCGCTGGAAAGACGGGGGGGGAGGGGGTCTGTTGATTCCCTCTTCTATGATTTTCATCCAAGGATTTTTCTCTGAATGTCACCAAAGTTCCGGCGTAAGAAAAACCGGCCGCCTTCGGGTCATCACTAATGACATAACTCATTTTCTAAAGGTTAATGTTGGGGGAGGACGGAAATGATATACGACCTTCCCTCTACGACCCCCACCATTTCCAGGAATACTACCATCACCACCATAGCCACACACGATCCGGATTCATTATTTCGTCTCTTGGAAAGCGATTACTGTTATTTATATCGCCTTCTTTCTCCTTTATCTTTTAGCCCTCCCCCTCTCTCTCTCTCTTCTCTCTCTCTCTGTCTCTCTTTCTTTCTCTTCCCGCTCTTCTCTCTCTTTCGTTCTATCTCTTTGTCTTTGTTCTTTCCGTTCGCTCACAACCTGTCTTTCACGTCCTTCTCTTTCATCTCTATCTTTGTCTCTTTCTGAATGTTACCCCCTCCCCATAGTGCATATCAGCGCGTGGGAAGATGTCGGCGACACCAAAGGATGGATGGCTTGCGGGGAGATTAGCAGCAGCAGTAGTCCAAAACAACAAATTAGGAAGTGTGCGCGAGAAGAAGAAGAAGAAGAAGAAGAAGAAGAAGAAGAAGAAGAAGAAGTAAAAAAAATGCAACACGTGCTCGGGTAGAAACAAAGTCGGCATGGAAGAGAATGGACGTGTAAAGATGTGTAAAGACGCAGGCGAGGAATAGCCGTCTACAGCCGGCGTGGGGTCGGAGAGAAAACATGTACACTGGGCGACATGATCGATGGCGAAAGACTTTTTTGAAGTGGTTCCGAAAGTAATGTTAGTAGATGCTTTTGTTATGAAGAGAAAAAATACCCACCCGGATTTATATTTATTTATTTATTTATTTATTATTACATTTTCACCCGAAACAAGGCACGTTGCCACTTTGATGTAGGGGGCTACTATCAGGGACCTAAGTTGCAGGGGTACTATGTAGGGAGTTTAACAGCAAGATGTTTGTTCACATTACACTTGAACGTCTGCATGTACATACAGTTGGGGAAGCAGGAAACCGGAAGAGAATTCCAAAGTCTAGCAGTTCTGGGGAAGAAGATATTAGAGTAAAAGGCTTTCTTACATCTAGGGATCTCAACTGTGTAGGGGTGGGGCTTCGCTGCTTGTCGGGTTTGTCGGGGGTATTTTCGTCGAGAGGGTACAGGGGCTTGTAGTTCGTCAGAGCATCCACCATTAAAATACTTGTAAAACAGGCAGAGGGATGAAAGATTTCGTTGGTGGGTCAGAGGCTGAAGTTAAGATGACAGTTCGAGACCTATTAGGTTGGCGACTCTCTTTTGGACTCTGTCCAGGAGTGAGAGATTAGTAACAGATGCACCAGCCCAAATGTGACAGCAGTACTCCATACACGGGTGAATGGTGGCTTTGTAGAGGTACAGGATACTTTCAGGCGTACGTAACTTTCTAGCCCGATAGAGAGAGCCCACTTTCTTTGTAGCCTTGGCAATGATCTCGATGTATCTATTTATTTCCAGTTTTATCCTTAAATTAAAGTCTGCAGGCCCCGTTACACTTACTCTGTAAATAAACTATGATAAGTAGATTTTAAAAAAATACTGTTTAGTTTCGGGCTTAAGTTATTGCTTACAAAGCTCGATTTGTCACAAATTCTGGGGAAAATGTCAATCATCGCAGGCTAATCAACTTAGACAACGCGCCCCTTACAAAGCGCGCCTTTAACCAAACTTCCAATCCACATGATGAGAAAAACAAATATCCTTTTTCACAACGGATTTTCCAATTAAACTGCGCATTTTTTTCTTGTCAGAAAACAACAATATTCATTCAGTAAATTATATCTTGCAAACTTACTTTTTATTACCCAGTCTTTCTCTTCTTTATCGTTATTTTCATGGCTGTTGCTTAAAAAAAGCTTCAATCTATGTCCCCCTCATTTATAATATTCACAACAAAAATCTTCTAGATACAACAAACAGTGTTCGTTTCCTTTTCTCTCCCCCTCTTCAAAAAACTAAACGAAAATGCTATAAGCAAATTTTCTATCTAAAAATAAACGTCCGTTGAACACAACACCGCGAGACTGCTTCTTAACTTGGAAAAAACATGGGTGTTTTCAAGTCCAGTGTAAACAAATTCTTTTCGGTTGCCTTCTGAAGTAATCATATTTTGCCAATGACCATTATTACCGTCTCTATTATTGTCTCTGTGTCTACTTGATACTCATGAAATTTTGATGCTCGGATGGCCTTTGACCTTTGATGAGTGGTGACACTTCAGTAAAGAAAAACAAGAAAAGTGTATGTTGTTGTTATCTACACTTTTTTATGCAACAGGGATAAATATTTTATTCATCTCTCCCTCCCTCTCTCTCTCTCTCTCTCTCTCTCTATATATATATATATATATATATATATATATATATATATATATATGTGTGTGTGTGTGTGTGTGTGTGTGTGTGTATTAAAATTACCGAAACATTTTTAATCGTAAACAACTGACGTTCTTTTTAAAATATTGGTACTATCGTTTGCTCATTTCGGGAGATTTATTTACTTCCTGACAAAATAATGTTCTCAGAAATGGCAATTTTTTAATACGTTTATAGATTTTATATACGTTTATAGGTTATATATATATATATATATATATATATATATATATATATATATATATATATATATGTTCACAAAATGGTTTCTTTGTACGAATATATATATATATATATATATATATATATGTATATATATATATACATATATATATATATATACAGTAATTAGAAGAGAAGCTGCAAATACCTTTAATATGTATCCATTACGCCATTTTGAATTTTATCAAACCAATAATTTGTTTGATAAAATTAATAATTAGATTTATAAAATTCAAAATGGCGTAATGGAAACATATTAAAGGTATTTGCAGCTTCTCTTTCAATTTTCGGATTTTAATCATGTCAAATCACATTACATTTCCTTTTTTACGGATTGATTGTTGCTATTTCTTCTGACGAGTTAAGGACATAATAGATTTACTGATTGATATAAGAATTAAGTGATTGATTTTGCGCTACGAAAGAGATACTATCAAGAAATGTAAAAGTAAACTGAATTAAAGGAATAAATAATAAGATGGTCAACATCATGAATTTTGGAATATAGTTTTTTGTCATTTATTCTTTCTCTCTCTCACTCACTCTACACACACACACACACACACACACACACACACATATATATATATATATATATATATATATATACTTGTTTATTGTTATATAAACATGCTCACATCCCGCTGCTACAAACAGCCACTTGTTTCAATCAAACAACAGATATCATCAGGCAGCGACTTGACTATTCAAATGTTCATTGAATAACCTTATTCAATGAACATTTGAATAGTCAAGTCGCTGCCTGATGATATCTGTTGTTTGATTGAAACAAGTGGCTGTTTGTAGCAGCGGGATGTGAGCATGTTTATATAACAATAAACAAGTATTATCAGCTCTTTTTATTGAGCACTATCTAACAACCTCGTTGAATTCACTAGTCCATTACTTTTGAATAAAAAAACCGGGTATATATATATATATATATATATATATATATATATATATATATATACAGGCAGCAAAAAGAAAGTTCGCATTTGTAATTTTTTCAAAAACTGCAAATTTTGGCTTAGTTTAATGTAACTGTTTAAACAAGCTATACCTCATTGTCTTCGCCTTTTATTCTTCTATAATCGTACCTGTTTATATTTGACTTTTAATTGAAATATTCTAGTGTTCACGTCAATTTAAAAAAATAACTTGAAATTGAGGAGGCAAAAAGAAAGTCCGCACAATGGAAATTTGTTATTTAATTGTAATTTAGGACATTAATGCAACACAAATACAACAGGAACATAATGAACTAGTTAATATTTAGTAGCATAGCCTTTCTGCAATTTGACAGCCTGCAATCTTTTAGGAATTCCTTTAATTAGACTGCAGCAATACTCCGGTGAAAGGGCATCCCACTTTTCTTTAATTTTTGTCCAAAGTTCTTCTAAATTTGAAATTTTATCATTGCATAGCTGTTGCTTGATGTACTGCTATACGTTGTCGATAGAATTGACGTCTCGAGATTGTGCAAGATAATCCAAACACAGAATATCATGCTTTTTCCAGGAACCTCTTGACATTGCCAGCTGTGTGAATGGGATCATTATCCTGTATTAAGATGAGATTATCATCCAAATTCTGACCAAAGTAGGGTAGAAAATGCTCAGTCAATATATTAATGTACTTGGTCGAATTAAGTCAACTTTGCAAGTGAACTATAAGCCCTGGACAATTGGTACTAATAATGCCCCACATCAAAACTGATCCTCCACCACCTTGTGCGTTGAAAGTGAGCACCTAGGATTAAATATTTCGTCTTTCCTCCGACACACGTACAGCCTATCATCACTGCCTAGCCTATTGAACTTGCTTTCGTCGCTAAAAAGCACTTTGACCAATATGAAGAGTCATGATCTTCATTGCATCTGACGAAGTCCAGACGGCACTTTCTGTTCTTTACCGAAATCATTGGCTTGCGTCTTGCAAATATCCTCGCAAATTAAATTCCTTTAATCTGTTCTTGACAATAGAAAGAGAGCACTTTTTAACAAGATTGCACTATTGTTGGAATTGGGGAGCCGTTTCCAATCTGTTTCTTAGGCTGCGGATCTTGATAGCATTGTCTTCCCTGTTAGAAGTAACTCTAGTACGACTAGATTTAGTGGCATCACGAACACTGCCGGTGTTTTGGTGCTTTTGCACAGTCGTTCGTACCGTTTTCTCATCACATTTCAATCTGTGCCCGATTTCTCGATTGAATAAGCCAGAAAGGTTGAGATTAATGAGCTCCTGATAATCACTAAGAGAAAGTCGTGGCATATAGACTAAATGTTACGTTGTATAACCTGGAACAACAGCGATTACGATTGGAGATGCTTTGTTGCCTGTTGGTGGATATTTTAAACTGATTTAGGGGCGAGAATTTAAGCTGGTTTTAAGCGAATTTGTTGCTACAGAGCTTCTTTTTTGCCTCTTTAATTTGAAGTTATTTTTTTAAATTGACTTATACACTAGAATATTTAAATTAAAAGTCAAATATGAACAGGTAACATTATAGAGGCGAATCAAACGAGGTATAGCTTGTTTAAACAGTTACATTAAATTTAGCTTAAATTTGCAGTTTTTGAAAAAAATTACAAGTGCGGATTTTCTTTTCAACAAATTTTTGATCTACAAGGCGAACGGAATTTGATATGTATAGTATTCAGACTCGTGGAAAAGTCTGTAATCTGTTCTAATCTTGAAAAAAGGCTGCGAAGAGGTACAAAATTGAAAAATGGGTATTGGGGAGGGGTGTCGGATGTTTATTTGTTTGCTTACTGTTTCACGAATGTGCATGCACGTATGGCCCGCATTATGTTAATAATAAGTAGGTTTGAAAATACTTTTTAAAAACGTATTACACGAGCAAAAAGGGTTATCGTACCTGACTCGCTGTCTTTAGGTTTTGGTTAAGATCTCAGCTCGAGTATGTTTCTAGTTAGAAGAAGTGTACTATTTAGAAAAAAATATAATACTCACATGCACGTCTTAGTTTCTTTCTGTTATTATTTTTTTTACTTTATTTTTGTTTTGTAAACAATTTAGCGTTACGCTTAATATCGGGCAACGCCGCGTAAATCTTCTAGTATATATATATATATATATATATATATATATATATATATATATATATATATATTCATCCACATACAGTACTGTTTCGTAGCTCATCAGTGCGGCTAGACAAGCAACTACCTCAAGCCAGGATCGAAACGCGACAGTCCAAGTTTCTAACTGTTGCGCGTGCGTGTCTGTGCATATATATATATATATATATATATATATATATATATATATATATATATATATACACACACACACACACACACACACACACACACAACGGTTAGAAACTCCGACTGTCGTTTGGACTATCGAGTTTCGATCCTGGCTTTAGGTAGTTGCTTGTCTAGCCGCACTGATAAGCTACGAAACAGAATTGTATGTGGAGGACTATATATATATATATATATATATATATATATATATATATATATATATATATATATATACTAGAAGATTTACGTGGCGTTGCCCGGTATTAAGCGTATCGTTAAATTGTTTACAAAAAAAAAATGAAGTAAAAAAAATAATAACAGAAAGAAACTAAGACATGTGCATGCGAGTATTATATTTTTTTCTAAATAGTTCACTTCTTCTAACTAGAAACATACTCGAACTGAGATCTTAACCAAAACCTAAAGACTGCGAGGTCAGGTACGATAACCATTTTGCTAGTATATATATATACATATATATATATATATATATATATATATATATATATATATAGATATATATATATATAGATATATAGATATATATATGTGTGTGTGTGTGTGTATGTATATGTATATATATATATATTATATATATATTATATATGTAGAGAGAGATATAGAGGGAGAAAGAGAGAGGTTGTTACTTTAAAACTTTAAATTAAAATACATCCTAGTAAAATATTTACAGGTAATCACGAAACAAATATAAAAATGTGTGTATGAAATATATAAATATATACACATGCATTTGTAATTGTATCAATAAAACTATTCTTTTATCTGCATCAGTTTATGTCTTTCTGTTACATCTGCATTGTACTGCTTTTACATATTACATTTAACTATATATTATATAATGCTGCAAAAAAACCTACATTAACCTCTTAAAATATTTTTATCATGCAAATATATAGTTTATTCCAAAGTTTAATATTTCGCATTTATAATTTGAATACAATTTTGGGCACGTGCCCCCTCCCGCGGATATATGGCGTATCTAAGAGGGCTAATTGTCACAACTCAGGTTTTATTTCGACAACAACGCGTCGAATGTTGTCATCCAAATGGTCTATTGTGTTAAATGGTCGTCCAAATGATCTAGTGTGGGGTTTAACTGCATGAACAAGGTGACCAGCTGAGAGGTAAATTTCATGAAATTATTTGTTCATTAAATGTTTCTATCAGTAAATTGATCTTACTGTGCGTTTGTTCTCCTGTTTTAAACTTCATGATGAATTGCCAAACCAAGCTGAACTTAACTAACCGGTAGTTTCTCAATATGCAATAAAAGAATAGTTGCCTATTTATAATTTGCCGCCTCTTAAAAAAAAAAACACCCTTGGCTCCTAATCATGAGTATTCATTAGGTATGCATTCATTTCCTACCAAGAGTAATGTATAAATAAGTAAATAGTTTGAATGAAATATATAAATAGGTCCATTAAATTCATTACCTGTCTGTTAATTAACCGTGTTACTTCGCCGGGTAGCATTCATCATGCTCAGTAGCAAATGAAGAATGAATATATAACTTTTTTTTTTTTTTTTTTTTTTTTAACCACCGTAGCAAATAATGTGTTCCTTTGTCATTTGGCCCACATTAAGTGCTGCTATCTTTCGGCAAAAATCTACGATGGAGACGAGACGCCATATTGGGAAATCTGAAAAGAAAAAAAACCGTGAAGTAAAATATTATTTCAGGGCATTTCACATTAATACTTTTTTTCCCCCAACAATGAAGCCAAATTAAAAAAGTGACGTTGTTCATCGATTCGGATTTTTTTTTTTTTTTTTTTTAAACTTTGTTTTCAGAGTATAAAGTTACGAAAGTAAGATCAACATATGTGATCTACATAATCGTTTTGAATATAATATTTTACCTTCTAGGTGGTTAGGGTTTGTAGGGAAACCCGTAACTTACCTGAATAGCGTGTGTGTGTGCTTTGCAGGGGTCGATTGCTTGCCGAGAAAACAAGGCCGATAGACATTAGTAACGTTCTCTGGTGTAATGAATGAATGCGTGAATCTAGGATTGACATGAAATTCTTAAAGATAAACTAAAATGACCGAAAAAATGGGCTAAAATGATTTAAATAAATAAAAAGTAAATGACTTAGAATGACTTTAATAAACTTAAGGATGAATTGAATGACCTTAAGAATGACTTGAATGCTTAAAAAATAACTGGAATCCTTCAAAAACAACTTGAATGATCTGGAGAATAGCTTTGAGACTGACTGGTTGTAAAGTGGGTGATCATTTTACATTCAATTAATATAAAAAGTGATCCCCCACTTTGTGATATAAAGTTACAAACATAAGTACAGCATGTAGCAAGAACAGATACTACACTTTGATGAACAGCATCTATTAACAACAGACCTTTGAGCTTAACCAAAAAAGCCAAGCACAAAAGTGTTACGGACAGACGGACCGACGGAGTGACTTACTAAAAATGGCGACTCTCAGTTACTTTTGTATTTGACGATCACGCCTTAGTAACGCAGATTCTCGCCGTTTCCCTACAAATGAGACTACACCAGGCGCATACAAGGAACTCTGGTGAGAACGGGAGGTTGAGTTGGAAGACGACATGTTACAGAGACAGACACGTGCAACAACAAACGTTAAGTTAATTCGAAAACCCGTGGACAGAAAAGATCACACAATTTTATTAAATAAATATTTGAACTAGATTATTTATTGGAAGCATTAGGGTTAGAGTTAAGGTTAAGAATAGTTAGCGTTAGGTTTAATAGGTAATTTACATATTTGAATATAAACATTTTGGTAGATCACATATTGGAAGGGTTACGGTTAGAATTATTTAATTGCTGGGTACTTGTACAGTTTAATCAAGACATTAAAAAATGAAAATATCGAAAAAAAAGTTTATTGTTCGTATCAGTTATGGAATGAAGTTCTCCAGAAAAAAATTTCACTTAATTTCATCAAGTAGTTTTTTTTTTATTTATTTATTTTTATTTTTATTTTTTTTTTTTACAGCGAAAAAAACAATTTGTTATGACGCCATACAAAACGTTCGATTTTGAGGAAGAAAAGCTAGTATTAAAGATGGGAAGGGAGTATCGGCGCTTTAAACTAAGTTAAAACGCTGTGGCGCGTTCTAAAAAATCTCAACAAAAATTTAGAAACTTCAAAGATGTCTACCTTCAAGGTGCTGTAATAAAAACGTTTTTTTCGCTGTAAACAAAAAAAAAAAACAAACCCTACTCTATCAAATTAAGTGAAAAATTTTTTTCGGAGATCTTCAGTTCAAAACGGATACGTACAATATAACCTTTTTTTTTTTTTTTTTCTCGATATTTTCATTTTTTAATGTCTTGATTAAACTATACAATGCCAATTAGTGTTAGGGATGGTTAGTGTTAGATTTGATAGGTATATCATATATTGGGATGTAAAATTTTACAAAGTCTGGCCCTTTTTTTGCGATGTTCTGTATGGGTTTAATGGTTTTCGTTCAACAGCTGATATATTAACTCTTGCAACCGAGAGGATCGGACTGTTTATCAATAATCTACTAGACGGTAGGGTCATTGCGTTTGAGACTTCTAAGGGGCTCAGCAGCATGGCATTCTAGTTTTCTGCACACACTTTCGGGGATTTTGGTGTTAATGGCAAAGTTGTTAACGTTATGCGTTTTTTTTTTTTCTTGAATTTCTGATCGAATGCGAGTAACAGGACTTTGCATATCCCCAAAGAAAATAATCTAATGGGATTAAATTGCATAATGTTTACATATGGAGTTCAATGTTCTTTCTGTACCGTTACGCACGTTTTATGTTTTTTTGTTTTTTGTTTTTATGGCATATCAACCCTTTTCAGGTAATTTAATGCCGAATCCAGTGATTTTTGAAAAAAGTTTTAATCGAGTATATATTTATTTATTTAATTAATTTTTTTTAAGTTGGTTTCTATTTAACCCATAGTTGGAACCCTAACAGGTACTACCACTCCGGGTCAGAGTTGACCTGAGAGCAGTGGCAATCAAAGAGTGGCTCCACACTCCCCCAAAGCCTGTAAGCTGAGGCCTCACCATGGGATATAGTCTAAGGTCATATCCAGGACCTACGCACGTTTTAACGTGTAGGGACTGAACACATAGTATACGTCGCAAGGAACATAAGACAAAAAATAACTTGACTTTCTTTTTTTTTTATTCTTAGTGAAAGAATCGACATTTATTAGCACACATTTATTTACAGGTCTCTTCCTGTCGTCCTCGGCCACCGTGCGTAACAGGTCTATCTCTGCCTTCCTCTGACGTGATTACACAATGCCATTTTGAATAGCGTTCTTCTCTTTGATCACTTGTCCTTTTTGTGTCTGCTGCCACATCGTGCATCCGCCCAGGTACTTTGTATACCGCTGCCATTATGTGTTCTGGAGACATGAATCGAGTGTCTGCGAGTGACTGTATTTTTTTTTTTTTTTTTACAGTGATCACCACTTATCAAGGCCCGGAAGCCACTCAGGGATAAGGGTTATTGCAAGTACATTACGCTAGTGTGGAGATTTGATGAAGTGTTTACTTAAGGGGGCGGTTCATTAGGAATTTGTTAACATTGGACTTGAAGACATCCAAGTTGTAGTCCGGTGGGAAGCAGGCAGACGGAACAGAGTTCCACAGGCGTGCAGTTCTAAGAAAGAAGCTTTGTTCATGGAATCCGCGTTTTGATTTAGACACATATATAGAGTGGGGGAAATTTTTCAGTGGATTCAGCTAGACGGGTGTTTTTCGTGAAAGATTGGCGAGGGGGGACCAGAGATTGGAGTTCAGAGGAGCACCTGCCATGGAAGTAACGATAAAATAAGGATAGGCTTATTTTAAATAAAAAGGTATGCATACTAGCATGGGTACCAAGCGTTGCCGGGATCGACATGGTTCCGTTTAGAACACACCTGCTATGCTAAGGATATTAATCACTTTCATCGTGAGCAACGTCGATACCCCCACAACAACTCCAAATATAAAAGAACGTATCAAAAACATGTAAATGTAATCGCTCAAGAACAGAAGTACGTTATACCCTCTCCGCCAGATATTTCGGGAGAAGGGCTACAAAGGGGAGAAGCTATTCTCCAGATATTGAGCACTTTTTGTTGCCCATGCGTTTGACTCCCCCTCCAAACAAAATTTAAAAAAAATAAATAAATCAAAACAACTTTTATTTCAATAAAAATAGCAGTGAGTGCCCGAGCGACCCCTTCCCCCCAAAAAAAAAAAATTAGCCGCGTAGGCAGGCTCAAAACTGAAATGCGAAAGAAGGGAAAAAGTAATTTGCAAAACGCTTTTATCCACTGTACCACGAAAACTGATGACTACGCACCCGGAAAAAAATTAAGTTATAAACATTAATCCGTACGTGACTTTTAAGTTAAGATTAATCCCTCGCTATATATATATATATATATATATATATATATATATATATATATATATAATGAACTCATTTTTCCCCTATGATTTTGACCTTAATAGGATTAAAAATCAAGACATTTCCTGCAAATGTAATATCTGAGGTGTGTTATAGGCATATTACCTCTTCACTTCCTCGATAATCGTAGATTCCTATATTTTTTCTGCTGACAGTTAACTACCACAATCGGTTAAAATCAATGGAAGTAGTAAAATCTTTTCTTTCTAATTCCTCCTTTCCTCACCAACACTTACACCGTTTCTGGGATCATTCATGAGGGACAGTTACGAAGGAACACCGGTTTGGGTTTTCTTTACTTCGTAGTTGCTTAAAAAAACTGAAATGGAATTTTAACGTTCCTTTTCATTCTATGCTTTCTACTGGGTGATGCCATTTTTTTTTTTTTTCGCTTTTCGCAGTTTTTTTTTTTTTTCCGAACACGTCCATCATTTTTTCCCATTATTTTAGCTTTTTGTTTTTCCGATTTCTTTTTCAAAGAAGTTTTACGTTTGTTCGTTTTTTTTTGTTTGTTTTTGTTTTTCCGATTTTTGTAAGAAGTTTAACATCGTTTTTTTTTTTTTAAATATTTAAACAGGGTAATTACTTCGTTTATTATTTACTTTACCCCTTCCTTCACACACACACGCACCTCCAAACACCCGGACAATGCCGGGTACCCCCGCTAGTAAAAAATGAAATGGAATTCCTTTCACTGGCTAAAATACAAATGAAATCCTTTCAGTTTATTCGTGTTTATTTTGTTTAAATATTAAAAAAAAAGCAAGACATTTTTCTGTTTATATGGAATTATTATTTCACGCTAAAAGATTACTAAATTATTTGGTGACTAGCTGAAGTACCCGGCGTTGCCAGGTTGTATTTGATATATTTGAATATTCTGTCCTCATACATAAGTACCTGATTTCCAGCAAAAAATTAATTGTCAAAAAATATTTGTAAGAAATTTAAAAAAAAAAAAAAATTATTTTCCAAGTCTGTAAATATTTTGATTCTGCCTGTCCTAAAATACGCTTAAATATATTTAAAAACCATGAAGATATTCGCATTTATTAATACAAAAACATTATGACAAAAGTTTTAAAAAAAATGCCTTACTACCATCAGCTAGAATCGAAACCAAAACATTTTGCGTTCCAGCCGCGTTTTCAACCGATGTTGGTATCGACACAAAAATAAATTAAATCTAATGAAGAACACTTGAAGTCTTGAAAAATTAATTCATGTGCGCATGCGCAGAAAGAAGTATAAACATGTCAGCTAGTAGAACATTTCACCTTTCAACATGCCGATATGTATGCGTTATTCATCAACCCAAACAAACATTTTATGCTTTATAAACCATCATCGGTGCATAATTACTATTGCCTGTTAATTGCATTGCTATGTGACCTGTAGTTTAAGAGCTTGCCTGTTAAGTATTTACACACACACACATGCGTCTATTTTATTTATATAGATTAGTTACGAAAAATTCTATTTTGTATGGAAATGAACGTTTAATCTGAGGTATAATCGTAGTATAATTATTTGAATGCAGTAAATGTTTCAGGAAAATTTTCTAAAAGAAAAAAAAAAAAAAAGAGCCAGGAACACACATACGAAGATTTGTAAGGAAATACAAAATAATAAAAACGCAAGCATTGGAAAAATTTACGTTTATTTTTTAAATTAATCTTTGTTCATATAATCGATAAATGAATAATACACACACACATATATATATATATATATATATATGTATATATATATATATATATATATATATATATATATATATGCGTTTTATTTTTTTATTACCGTATCTTTCTGTGAAGTTACATTATTGTTTCAGCTACCGGCTATTTTTTTGGCCGTCTGTAGCTTCCTCAGACTTTTACAGAAATTTTCGTTATGATGGGATGAAAGAGTGAATGATGTCAGGGGAGAGGTGCGAGAAGAGCGGAAAAAGAGGAAGGGAGCAAGGGGGAAAGGTAGGAGGGGCTGCTTGGTATGTCGGTTGTTTTCTTATATCTAATGTAACAATCGAAATTCTTATTTATGAAAAAAAAATAAATAAATAAAATGCACCAATTCGGAAACGTTAGAATTTTTGTATGAAATTAATACTTGCTTATCTAATCGGTTAAGGAATAAAGAAAATATATAAATATGTATTCGTATATTTGAGTTAACGTCCGATATTCTTATTTCTTTGTAAATAAAGGAAAAACAACGTCTGAAATTCTTAGTATTTTAAATATAAAAGAAAACGCACGCATTCGGAAACGTTAGAATTTTTGGTATTTGTGCAGTGTACGAACCATACTGAAATGATCACATTTTTAGAAAGATATTATAAACATGGGGAGGGGGATAGTTAACTATTCTGTTTAGTTTCACCTAAGAATTTGATAAAAGAAAAAGATCCTATGAAAGTGTAATTTAACTTTAAAAATGTAAAATTTGTTTATGAAAATCATAATTTGTTAAAGGAAAGTACAGGAAAAAGCAATTTTTCAAGAAAACTTAATTACATTTTTTATTACGGCTGTTCATTGCCTATGAAATAACTTTCTAGAGATGAGGATATTTCCTTAGAAATCTATACTTCGGTCGACCGTTGACCGGTCATCAACAGCAAAGAGGGAGGAGATGGGGTAGAGGAAATGAAAGGAAGCTCTCCAACCGGTTGAATGAAAAAAATTAGTTTCAAACTCGCCAAAAAGTGTCAATGTGGCAAGACTGGAGTTTAGGTGGCAAAATAATCTCGAATCTTCTATCACTTAAAAGGAACTAAATTCCTGTAGTAACCGTTACGTTAACATGAAAAGAATGTAAGCATTTTTAAAAAAATAATTTTAAATAACAAATACCATTTTTAATTATAAACAATATTAATAGAAATAGAAATATTAAATTATCAGAACATATAAAAAAATTAAGTTTAAACAATATAAATAGAACTTTATAATTTTAAGCAATGTAAAAAATATTTTTATTTAATTCAAAATTGAATCATGTGATTATTATTAAATCACGTGATTAGTTATAAACGATACAAATTAATATTAAACACGCATATTATATTGCGATTTATTAATTTTAACGTATATTCTTTCACAAGTTTGGCTACCAATTTTAATATAAAAATATACCGTTTAATATTCGAAAAACTACTCATTTGCAGAAAATTTTAATGCGATATTCGTTTTCAGCATACCAGGAAACCATTTAAGAGTCGTCATTTTAAAAGAAAATGTTAAGGTGGAAACCGAGTAAAAATTTACCGTTTCAAATTATAAAATGTTTGGTATTTATGTATTTTATGTACCGCGCTGAAATAATAAAGTTATTGTTTCGAAAGCCTTTCTAAACAAAGTGGAGAAGAATGTGTTTTGTAACTATTCTGTGCTTCCACTTTAAAATTTAATAATAAAGAAAAGATGTCATGAAACTTGAATTTAACCTGAAAAACATTTTGTAAAAAAAGCGCGGCACAAAAATATATATAAACATCAAACTTCTATTTACATTGTTTAAAAAAAAAAAATACAGAAAATTCTGTTTGTTTAAAATGTTTATATTGGTGAATGTTTTTAATGTTTATATTGTTGAAAACTTTTTTATAATTCTGTTTAAAATAAATAAAAAGCGTTTATTCTTTTAAAATAGTTTAAAATTTAAAAGAAAGTTATGTATATATTGTTTAAAATAAAAGATAAACGTCTTTATTCGTTTTTTTTTTTTAATTGTTTTCATATTGTCTATTTTAGAAAAAGAAGTTCTGCTTATTTAAAACTGTTAAGTTCCGATAAACTGTTTAGAGGGTTTGAGATTATTTTGCCATCTAAACTTAAGTCTTGCCGATAATGTCAGGTACGGGAATGAATGTATGCATTTTAGAAAAAGAAATGAAACACCAGGGCAGACAATCTGATATTGTAAGAAGAAACGGTTATCAAAACAAATGAGGTGCAAGAATTGTAAATGATTTCCGAATTGAAGAGTGTCATGCTCTTGAAATAAATAAATAAATAAAGGTAATTGTACAGTTTAGTCAAGACATTACAAAATGAAAATATCGAAAGTCTAAATTGTACGCATCTGTTACGGAATGAAGTTCGAAAAAAATTTCACTTAATTTCATCAAGTAGTTTTTTTTTTTTTTTTTTTTTTTTTTTTACAGCGAAAAAACAATTTGTTATGATACCGAGCAAAAGGTTCGATTTTTAGGAAGAAAAGCTAGTATTAAAGATGGGTAGGGAGTGTCGGCGCTTTACACGGAGTTCTCTCGTGTCGTTTCTAAAATTCAAACAAAAATTTAAAACAAATCAAAGATGTCTGTCTTCAACGCGTTCTCATAAAAACGTGTTTTTCTGCTGTAAAAAAAAAAAAAAAAAAAAACTCGATCAAATTAAGTGAATTTTTTTCGGAGATCTTCATTCCATAACGGATGCGTACAATATAACTTTTTCGATATTTTCATTTTTTAATGTCTTGATTGAATTGTACAAATACCTAAATAAAAATACTCCGCATCACTCTAATAATAAAAACATTACATAAAAAAAACTTATTTTAACATTTGAACAACGCTCGGCTAAAACCGATGATTGCCGATCGATGCCTGACGGGAAGTGAATCACTGCAAATTTGACGCATGCGTATAAAACGAAAATGTCAGCTAGTGGGAATGTACATTTTACATGTAAATTTGTCGATGTCTGTACGCGATATGCATGTATGTAAACAAAGATATTACTGGTTACAAATCATCCCTGGTGCATAAATATTATTTCCTGAGATTATGTGACCAGTAGTTTAGGAGTTTACCTGTTAGATATTTACACACACATACGTGTACTGTTTTATTTATGTAGAGAAAAGGAGAAGAGAAGAACTTTTGTTTTATGTTTACAGTGAAATACCTTTACGTTTCTAAAAAAATTGATGTCGGAATTAATAATTCCAAATAAATTAAATTAAATATATCAATAGAATTGTTATTTAAACTTGGTAAATAATCTCCAATATATATATGCAACTTGGTCTATATGTGTGTGAATGAGTTCCTTATAGACTCCGAAAAAGGACTTTAGTGTATAAGTCTGGGACGGATCTTAGTAAGTTTTGTTTCAGAATACCCCCGATAATTATCGATAATCGACTGAATAGGTCCTGATTGACGGAACAAGAGCACGCTATCCCCGGGTTCCGCTCGAAATTTCCGAGTTCGACAGAAATATTCCCGAGTTCGACAAAATACGCCTGAAGAAGGTCGGAGGTTATATCGACCGAAACGTTATGAAAATCACACTCCAGATGAGAACAGTAATCCGATTACTAATAATACAAATAACCAATTCTCAGCTCAAAAATTCAGAAACGTCATTAACCAGATTACTTAGAAAAATACTTTTACAGTTTAAACCAAAGTGTTACAATAATATCGCAGGACGCTGAACGTCCACAGAACAAGCAGCAGCAATGTATTACATAGGAAAGATGCCGCCGTGGAATTTCCACAGGTCCTGCTAGTAGATAGATACATACATACATACATACACACATATATATATAGAAAAAACGTTCAGTATAATGTGTACTAAAAAATAAGACACTGTAAAAACAAGGTTTTCTTCGACGTCACTCAACCAGCCTACAACGCGTTTCCTTTTTTATTTATTTGTTTATTTATTTATTTTTTGCCACAAGGAGATCGCCATCTGCGCATGACCGACACAGCGGGCAAGTGTTTCTGCCACAATGCACGTCTAATTAGACATAGATATTTTTGAAATCAACGCTATTGTTATCAACGACGTTATTATCATCATACGCAAGCCTTTTCCATTGACATTATAACCATTGTGACGTTATTTTATGTGTCAGTTCGGACAGTTCTTTTTCGTTCCCTTATTTTGAATGCGTCCACATATTACTGTAAGAAGCACTGTCGGTCGGTCTGTCAGGCAAGCTACATAGATTCAAGATTTGTCAGGTCTATTTATAAGATACTAGCGGGACCTGTAGATATTCCACAGCAGACGCTTTCATGTGTAGTATATTGATGGCGACATTCTGCGGATGTTCAGCGTAAATGGGAACGCGCTGATATTATTGTAGCTCTTTTGTTAAAACTGCAGGTACGTTTGCAGAATTTGACCCGGATTTTCGGAATTTCCCGTCAATCATAGATCGGACGCGACAGGCAATCATCGGATTAACCTGGACGTTGTTCAAATGTTGAAACTCTAAATAGATTTTTTTTTAAACTTTTTATTTTAAAAAATGTCATTTTTTAAATTTGTTTTTGGGTGATGGTGGGGTTATTTTTCTGTTTATTAATTTTTTTTACTTCAATGACTGAACGTTTGATCAGCCAATGAAAAGCACAATTGAAATGGAAGACGTATACACAAATGCGTACTGAAACGGAGATCGTGTGTTAAGGATGGTTTCTCATAGAGGATGCACAGATGAGGGAAGCCATTCTTCTTTGCTGATCCAGGATGAACAGTTGTCTCTGTGTATCATGAACAGTTCGGCTTGTCGCACCATTTTGTTGTTGGAGAGTCCAAACTTTATCACCGTACACAGAATTACACCATGGGGCTAGTGCACCTTCAAAAATGTCCCCGATGTAACGTTCTTTGTTAATCTTGACCCCTTGAGGGAGGAAAAACAAGAGATTTCCCTCTTCCAGATGTGGCTGCTCAGACGATCACTGACGGTGGTTTCTGCGTTCTAAAAACCATTTCCTACATCAGCTATTGCCTCACGGCTTCTCGCAAGGACTCTGTCATTTTGATGTGGGACTGTGGAAGTAAGAATAACTTTTCATCCGTGAAGATGATGTTATTGGGTGTGCCTTCTCTGATACAATTTAATAAGAGTCGACTTCTGGTGAGTTTATTTGCAATTGTGGGTGCAGAGATAAGCTGTCGCTTTTGGAGTTTATAGGATGACATTTGTAGGTCACTTCGACATATTCTTCGCGTAGTCCTTGGTGATGATTGTGCTTTGTTTTCCATTTGTCGCATGGACCTTTTTTGGATTTCGCCTGATTTTTTCCCCTAATATTGTTGATAAAGGAAGGTGTTCTTGAGGGGTGAAGACAGTCTGATCGTTGTCTATATTTAATCGAAGGAGTTCCCAAGTGATGAACAATCGTCATTTTCATGAACATTTTTTTTTTTTTTTTTTTTTATTTTGAGGTTTTTCCCTAACTTGAATATTTCTGGTGAACGCAAGACCTTCTCATGCCGGTCGATGAATATTTTCTTCAATTCAATAGAAATTGTTCAAAAGTATTATCTTTTGTTTTTTTTTGAAAAAAAAAATCATATATTACAATATCATATAATGACAATTAAATAGTAAATTTATTTTAATATTATCATAAAAAATAGTCCCGAAATTTTATAACAGAACCCATGCTCCACCTTGCATTTACCTAAAAATGCTTTAATTAAAGTAGTTTCGGCGACATACGTCTTCATCAGGCGTGAAAACAGTTTGCATTTGTTGTTGTTTTTTTTTGTCTTTTTCTTCGTGCCTGATAAAACGTAACAGGAAAACCCGTGCTGTCTTAAATGATATACATTTTTTTTTAATGTTCAAACTAGGAGACTCGCGTGAGATAAATTTGATTTTTTTTCCTTGATGTAATCGTTGCGTATAGCGCAGTTAGGATCAGAAGTTAAGGAGCCAATATAGTTAATTAGTTAAATGTCTTTTTTTCAAAACCAATTTGCATATTAGTTCATCTTCGGACTAATATATATATATATATATATATATATATATATATATACGAGGGTTATCCCAAAAATAAGGCCGCTTCTTCATTTTAACTCCAAAACTAAAACGTTAAAGAGTCACTAACATTTGATTGATACCATTAAAATGAGTACTCCAGAATTTATTTTTCAACATAGTCACCACCGTTCTTTTGTCAGCCTCTTTTGATGCTTTAGTCGTAAAAGTCCGGAGCGGGCTTTGTCCCTCAGATCTCTGTCGCCACTTTGAAATCGATGAACCCATCTCCTAATTGTGCTAATATCGATTTCCTACACATTCAAAAGGAACCGTGAATTTTCATCGGTTCAGTTGTTTCTGCATAAAGGAATACAATGACGCACCTCTGCTTCTTACACACGTCCATTTTTTTTTTCTTAGAGTCAAGCACCATTGTTTGAGTTTTTAGTATGACTCAACTAAGGATTGAACTCTAATTTCCAAATCCATTAGCTAATACTATTACCATCACGCCATAGGAACCGATTTAGACGTAACGGTCGCTATTTTGGTATGAACCAATATGTATTGTTTTTTATGAAGGTCATTCCAAAAGTAATGCATCCTATTTTTAACTAAAAATAAAGTTGAAGAGCTACGAAGACGCGAGCGGTACTATTAAAACAAGCGACCTTTTGTATCCCAGAATTTATTTTTCCACATAGTCACTACGATTTTTAATGCACTTTTGCCAGCGATGTGGTGTGGCGTCCTGAGCGCGTCTTGTCACTCACATCTTTGCCACCACTCTGAAATCGACGAACCTATCTCGTCGTTGTGCTGACATGAACGTTTCCGGAGGCGATACAGTTAAACAGGCGCCAGTGAATGTTGATCGGTTCAATTTTCTTTTCTTTTTTTTTTTTTTTCAAGGAGGAATTCAATAACGCATCTCTGCTTCTGACGCGCGTTCATGACGGGGTTGCTTTCTCAGTTTCTCACACCGTCAATATCTTTAAAGAAAGATGAAATTTCCCAGGTGATTAATGTATAAGTTCAGTTATAATAACAATGCAATTTGCAATCCCCTCTGATCGATTCAGTCGGGATAAAAATAGGAGGCATTACGTTTTACACATTCCTACGTATTATGGATAAACTAGTAGGATAGTACAGACTCCGAAGACTTGATAGAGCAAATAATACAAAAAGAGAATTGCTATCATGATTGTCTAGAAAACAATTGTTTTAAATTTGCATAGCGGAGGCAGTTACAGTTCATGAACCAATTTCGAATTTTTTAACCAAGTAAAAATGTTATTTTCTTACTTGATTACTAAATTTAAAAAGTTTTTTTCAGAGTATTTTTCAGTTAAATTCAGTTTATAGAATTTTTACTTGATTAAATGGATCGAAATTAGAAAATAGTTTTTGTTTTAATTTATTTCTATAGTGTAATAATTTATATAAATTTGAAATATTCTAAATATAAAAGAAACACCCATTGTTAATCACCGTTTTGATAGAAAAAAAAAAAAAAAACTCCACTGATCGGCCCGCTGCTACGAATTCAGAATAGGAACGTGTGAAGTAGTTCAGGGAGACGTCTTTTACAAGAGAACCGATAATTGACAACATAATTATCTAGAACACCATTATTTTTATTGGCATAGTGGATTAAATGAATCGAAATAAGAAAAATTTATTTTATTTTCCAATGATTTATATAAGTTTTAAATGTGTTAAACAACAACAAAACAAAAAACAACTGTTAATGACCGTTTTGGTAAAAAAAAAAAATCCACAGATTGACCCACTGCTACGAATTCAAAACAGTATATTAATAATCAAATAAGTGTAATGATGTATTTGGATTTTTCGGACTACTAATCTCATCTTGAATGTCATTTCACAACGTTTCAGTCTATGTAACCTTAGACCTATATCAGGTGTATCTTGTCGAATTCGGGAATGTTTCTCTCGAACTCGGGAATCTGGACGAAATTTCGAATGGAACTCACACGCGTTCTCTTAATGTTCTCACCTTGCCCCAGCGTATTATAAACAGCCCAACCTCCCTATGTTAAGAGCGGATTTCGGAATAAACATTCCCCAACCTCGAAAGTCGTTCTTAACATGGGGAGGTTGGGGGGTGTTTATTCCAAAAAGCCGTTCTTAACATGGGGTGGTTGGGGTGTTTATAATACGCTGGTACACGTCGTAAAAATTAACCAAACATATTATATATCAAAACAGCGGCATGTGAGCGAGAGAACGCGAAAGTAGTTCAGGGAGAGGTCTCCCACAGGAGAACTGATAATTGACAACATAATAGTCTAGAAACCATTATTTTCGATTGGCATAGTGGAGCCAGTTACAGTTCATCAACCAGCGACCCACCTTTTATTTCGGAATTTCTATCACTGTTGACCTAGTCTCGTGTATAACAAATGGCCCGAGATACGGGAAACTATCAATACAAAAGTAATAAAATATTCTTTCAAAAGAAAATTGCTGGGAAACTGAACATCTATTTCGTGTGATCTGCAAAGAAAAGCAGACCAGCGAAACCAAATTAAAATGGAACCGTCTCATCCAACGCCAATTCTCTTCAATATTTATTCCCATTGATCAAACCATGCCAAGCAACTAAATCACATAACGGTAATGTCCCTCGTACGTTCAAAGTTGAAACAATTTGAAATTGAACGCTTTAACTTCATCGTTAATGCCATAAATTTGTCCAACTTTTGCATGTATGTTATATATTGGCCGCATCAATGTCTGTTTTATAACTGTGTGTATAACTAGCGGGGAAGGGGCACCACGATTTGCCTGGTCGTAAAATACACTTAAATATATTTTAAATTGTCCAGATTCGTGATTTCAAACGTAAAAAAAATTATTTGGATGCTATCAGTTAGAATCGAAACCATAGCATTCAAAGCTGCTGACGTTACCACTCTACCAAGGTGACACGCATATGAACTGGTTAAATATTAAAAATTAAATTAGATGAATGTACAAAATGTATAACGCTTTTTCAATTTTGACCCTTTTTGACCCCTTAAAAACTATTTTAACCGGCTAAAGACCAATAAAAGAATGGTTTGTAAAAAAATCCAATCATTTGAGCGCCGCTCTGTGACTTTTAGTTTCGTAGAGTTTGAAAAGATGGAGACCGACAAACGGACAGAAAGAGACGCGCAGACATGTAGCAGTTTATATATTAGATTTAATTAATTCGATTTTTTGCTGGGATAGTGAAGAAACATTTAAATTGTGAATTAAATTTTATTATTTTCAATAGAAGCAGCTTATCCTGCCTTGACACAGAAAAATTGACTTCGTAGCTTAGTGGGGAATGCTTTGTTCTCTTTCCTGCAACCTCTTTCCCACAGAAGAGATGTTGCGAGCCTGTCTCTGCTTTATCATTATTTTCATGGCAAGTGCTCGTCTGAGCTTTAATCTATGGTCCCCCCTCGCCAAACTTTCACGAAAAACACTCGTCTAGCCAAAACCACTACCAATAATTTCCTCCACTCTTTATCTGTCTAAACAAAAATGTAGATTCCATGAACAAAGCTTCTTTCTTAGAATTGCACGCCTGTGGAACTCTCTTCTGATTGCCTGCTTTTCAGCTGACTACAATATAAACGTCTTCAAGTCCAACATAAACATGTTCTTGATGAACCGTCCCCCTAAGTAATCCAATTTACAAAATTTCCACCACTTATGTTTACTACGTTATAATTACATTGACTAATGTATACCCATTAACCTTTATTCTCGAGTGGCCTCCGGGCCTTGATAAGTGGTGATTCCTGTGCAAATAAATAAATAAATAATACCAACAAAAGATACAAAAAAAAAAGGAATGATTTATAATTTTGGGATTTAAAATGAAAATTTGGATATTTTACGCCCGGGCAAAGCTGGGCGCTTGCCCCTGCTAGTATATTAATAATCAAATAAGTGTAATGATGTATTATTTGGATTTTTCGGACTACTAATCTCATCTTGAATGTTATTTTCACAACGTTTCAGTCTATGTAACCTTTGACCTATATCAGGTGTATCTTGTCGAATTCGGGAATGTTTCTCTCGAACTCGGGAATCTGCACGAAATTTCGAATGGAACTCACACGCGCTCTCTTAATGTTCTCACCTTCTATAGTTAAATAAAACACATGGTTAATTTTTACGACATGCCTCAGCGTGTTATAAACAGCCCAACCTCCCCATTTTAAGAGCGGATTTCGGAATAAACATCCCCCAACCTCGAAAGTCGTTCTTAACATGGGGAGATTGCGGGGGTGTTTATTCCAAAAAGCTGTTAACATGGAGTGGTTGGGGTGTTTATAATACGCTGGTGCACGTCGTAAAAATTAACCAAACATATTATATGCATGCACGGCACAATCACGTTGACACACCGGTTCTCGCCAGATCACCGAAGTTAAGCAACGTTGAGCCTGGCAAGTACCAGATGGGTGACCGTTTGGGAAGGCTAGGCGCTGTATGTACCTTCTGGGAAGGTTGGACGTGAGGCCAGCACCCTCACCCTGTAAAAAAAACTCAGTCGCTACAAAAGCATCTATAAAAAAAGTTGTAGATGGCCTATGCCTCTCCAGGGGCTCAAGGGCTATGGATGGATGGATTATATGTATACATGTAACTGGATTATGTTCTCCTTTTTAACGGTATACCTTTAAATGTCTTCTTTATTTTACTTCTGAAACATTCTCTTTATTGTTGATTGTTTTATTACGTTGTCACACCTACAAACGACGACCTTTGACCTTCAAGTAATCGAACACGTATAATACAGATCGAGAATCGCCGAGCTCTATAACTGGTAACACGATCCATAACAAATGGAGCCCGTTACAAACTCTTCATTTATTTCACAGAGTAACATGCTCGTGTTGCATCAGCCATGACTGGACAGAGTTTCTAAGTAATTCGTAGTTGTATTTTACAATTGCGAATTACTGAGTACCTCTAATACAAATAACCAATTCTTATCTATAAAAAAAAAAATCAGAACCGTAACTCTAACTTCTATTTCAAGGTTGGTTGACATCCTTAGCTTACGTGACGAATTTAAGCATGACTCATTTCTGGCGAATATTTTGGTGACGGTCGTTTAGATTTTATTCCCATCGTCTTCCACGCCTCCCTCTCTATTTACCTAACATCTCCCCCCTATTTCGTATATCAGCTAGATGTTATTAGACTTTTGTGTTTTTATGATTTTTTTTATTTGTCTTTGTTTTTTTTTGTTTTTTCGTTTTAGTTTTTAGGTTTTGTTTTTGTGTTTATAGTTTTAGATTTTGTACTATCCCTATTTATTGAGAATTTGGCTTTTGCAAATGGAACATCGTCTGATGATACCTCTTATTATTTATAACTAATTGACTGGAACAT
Organism: Euprymna scolopes; assembly: GCF_053919585.1. Taxonomy (NCBI): domain Eukaryota; kingdom Metazoa; phylum Mollusca; class Cephalopoda; order Sepiida; family Sepiolidae; genus Euprymna; species Euprymna scolopes. The sequence continues at coordinate 24,183,509 of NC_136492.1, read as the reverse complement.
ATTCGTGATTGTGCAGCGGTGCCTAATTTTTTTATGTAAAAAAATAAAAATAAAAATTATATAAGTACATATACTTTTATTTATTTTTTGCATAAACATTTAGGTATCGCTACACTCATATATATATATATATATATATATATATAACATGGGTGCCCGACGTTGCCCGGGTATTTGGAGGTGTATGTTGAGCGAAAAAAAAAAAGCGGTCAATTTTTTTAAACTTTGACACCTTAAAATGTATTGTTTTGGGCTCAAATTAAGTTATTAAGTTAGATCCATGTCCAACAAACCTATATCTAAAGTTTCAAGTGGGTAGATCCAAAATTATCGGAGGATTTCGGTAGAGTTCTCAAAGGTCAAATCGTTGAATTTTGACCCCTTAATCGCCAAATTTCTGTCCAAAAATCGATTTTTCCAAATCTCAGTACCCTGTATATCAAATTTTGAGTCTGTAGACTAAAAATTGACAGAGTTATTGCGTAGGGAAATGTACACAGACACACACAGACATACTTTCACTTTTATAGATATATAGATATATATCATGAACCCAACTTTACAGAACATATTCACATTTCTAGGCTTCTGATCTTATTGACGACTTTTTTCACACATTATTTCTGTTTATATCAATTTTAATGGCCCAATAAACAAACGTTCCAGTTCACTAAATTTACCCCGACGGATTTTTAATTTCCTGTTTTTTTGTTTTTTTTTTGTTTTGTTTTTAATCAACTAATCACATTTTATACTGGCGATTTTGCACATCTTAAAGCAGATGTGACATACACACTGAGAATTTCCATCGAGTTGACTTCTTCCTGAGGTTGAAGGGTATTCCTATGAACAATCACATGTCTTCTCAAACCAGCAGTAGGCTTGCAAACTTTGCTGCATGTTAAACAGATGGTTTGGTTCAGACTAATAGGCAATAGTAAAATACAATTGCGACTAATAGGGGCAAAGTTGACCTGAACAGGAGTTTTATGCGACTTAAGGTGGTTGACGTAGCCAGCTTTTTACAAAAGCACTCGTTCACAAGTGTCGCATTTCCAGCTCTGTGTGTCATGGTTAAGACCATCAATTAAACTTTTGCGAAGCTCTCGCTTCAGATTGCTGTGGGCCTGCTTTCTTTTCTCTAGAACATCACAACTTTCACGTACAAGCTTTCGCCACTTCGGCCTTTGCAGAGTAAGTTCTTCCCATGTGTCGATGTCGATTTGTAAGACTTTCAAATTATTGTTTGTAGAGTCCCTGAACCTCTTCCTAGGCTTGTGCTGAAGGCGCTTACCATTTTCCAGCTCCCCGTAAAAATTTGTTTTGGCAGCCTACAATCTTTCATTCGAACCAAGTGGCCCACCCAACGCATGTGAGATCTGATCACACAGACACAGACACAGACACACAGACACAGACACAGACAGACACAGAGGTCGTGAAACGTTTATCGTTGCAGTTTTTAGCAGGTATTTCAGATATTATTTATCGAGATAAACGCTGATCAAGCAGTTACAAACTTTGTGGTTGTTTTTTTTGTAATTTTTTTTTTTTTTTACTTTTAGTTGGACGCACAAACACACATACACAGAAACAACTGCCTTTTTATATAATGAAGTATTTGAAATACCCAACCTTCAATCTACATAATAGGTGCCGGTGGTTAAATAGATCACTGTGAAGATTGACAAGCTGGGTGTTTCAAGTTCTAATCTAGTTCTATCTGTAGTATTATTTTCGCTAATAGCTCTTGGGGGAGGGGGGGCGACACAGAAACGTTACGCTTGTCTGTTTTAGTGCTATGCTACTCGACCACAGAATACTGTGCAACGGTATGTGCATCCTGAGAACGTAACCAGCTTCTCGGGGTAATAAACGATATCCCTACGATAAATACATGGTTAGAAGTCTTAGAAACGGTCCCATGATGATGTGACGATGGGTCAATCATTAGGGTCTGCGTATCAAGAGGAAGATCATACCTGAGATATTGACTGTTAGTGTTTGGCGCCTCCATTATCTCCAGATCACTCTGGTGGCATTCTGGCTGGAATCCTCTTCCTTCGTCTTCAGGACCGCCTCATCCGACTTAAGATATTTATGGCAGACACAAAATTTAAAAAAAAACGCACAACACGACACAATCGCAATATATATGAAATATAATTAACTATTTTATTTTATTAAATCTATACAATATATATTAAAATATTTTTACATAGAATTTACAATTGCTTTTCACCGTTACTTAAACTAACTACCCGTAACTAGTTTTGAGGAAGAGGGGTACCCCCTCTCATTTACGGAGAGACAGAAATATGCGTGCTCACCCCATGCTGTCCAGACGAAAAGAGGTCGGTAGAAGAAAGAGAATTATGGGGCTGCATTTCTGTGTATTCTTCCGCCTACGGCCCAATCACGACCATGTAGGGGCATGGTGCTAACAACCAGAGCACTAAGATATGGTACCACATTGGGTTCAACAAGGCATGCAGGACAATAACTGACATCTTGAAATCGACCAACTTGCCATCTATCTACAGGATGTCTGAAATTGCTCCACAGTAGCTTTGTCGAAAGGCGATAGCAAAAACAGAGCGTGACAAGCAGAGCAACCACAATCGCCAACTTCCATTTGAACATCAAGAGGTATTGCAGCGACTACTATTCCACAAGAGATTTGCCACTGTCACAGATCAACAGATCAACAATACCAGCAGTTTTTCGCTTGCGTTGATGGAATAAATCAGTTAAAGATCACAACAGCGAAACTCTTACGGAACCGAAAGAAGACCTCCAAACAAGTTCTGAACTCTCCCAGAAAAAATGTCTAAAAGTGTAAGCCATGTTTAGTTTCAGAAAAGTTTCCAATGGTTCGTGGTTCTACATAAGTCCTGGAGATGATTGGTTCTCAGTAGACAGTTCTTGAGTTGGAATCCACAGAGCAAAAGATTCTTCCCGTGTTGACATGAAAAAAACATGCAAGGTTGCTAAAAAGGTTTAATTTTTATGAAGCAATTCTGGTTTCTGATTGGTTGGTAACAGAACGTGAATTAATTTGATTCGTCAGTTCCTAGCAGCATCGTTTATAAATAGAATCTCCCGACTGTGCGGGATCATACCCCAGTACACTTCCGGGCTGATGGGATGTGTCTCCTAGCGGCTTCGGCTGCAGGGAGACAGGGTAGTACACGTCAAGGATTCGTCACTTGACACTCAGCCCAACAGGTGAGGGGCCGGGAACCGGCCAGCACCTGTTGGACTGAGGTACACAGCCTGGGTAATACCTAGGAGGTCCACCCTCCAAGGCCTTACCACCGGGCTTTCCGGTGGGGCAAGTTTATTGCTTGCTGCCTGAGGCGCCCCAACCGGGGAATGCCAACGGGGTTACTCAGGCAATTTTTAAAATTGCAGGAGTGCCCCTCCTTTAGGGGAGCCTGCGGGTATCCCACTTTCCAGGCCTTGTGCCAAATATTGCCGATGTGGGCGGCAATTAAATAACTACCCCAGTACACTCTGTGTGGTGGGATGTGTCTTCTAGTAGCTTCGGCTGCAGGGAGACAGGGTAGAGTACTCGTCAAGGTTTCATCCTTGACACCCACCCCGACAGGTGAGGGGCCGGGAACTGATCCAGCACCTGTCGAACTGAGGCACACCACTTGGGTATCACCTAGGAGGTCAACCCTCTCATGCCTTGCCACCTTGCTTTCGGGTGGGGCAAGTTTATTGCTTGTCGCCTGATGCGTCTCCACCGGGGAATGCCGAAGGTGTGCCCAGGTAATTTTTGATGAGGCAAGAGTGCCCCTTCCTTTAGGGGAGCTTGCCTACTCTCCACCTTCCGGTATTGTGTCACATTTTGCTGCGGTGGACAGCAGATAAATATCTACCCCCATTATAGTGCAAAAATATTGTAACAGAATGGTTAACACTCAACCAGGGCTGAGCGAAGTTTACCAAAACACGTAACAACCTACACAAGTGAGGCTATGTAAAAGGCGATCGGTGTCCCTGTGCCGCAGATGTGCAGACTATCGCACACATCCTCACAGGCTGTTCCTTAAGCGAGGCATGCTCCGATGCGGACCAGAGACCTTAGTAGGCTGTCGTTCTGAGACCATTGAGGAGATGAAAGAGGATGTAAAGATGGTCATTGACACGCTCACACAAGAGGACTTTTATGGGCTTACCAGAATTTAGAATTGTACTAGTGCATTGCAGCCGGTGGAGATTACTTCAAAACTCTATTATCCGACGATGGATCTCGAGATGGAGTGAACTATTATGGTGATGACTTTTCCTCATCGCAATCAGAAGCAGCGCGAAGGCAATCACTGTCCATCACGGTCCCTCTCGCAGTGTTCCGTTCAAATTTTCCCTTTCCTTTTATATTTTTCTCTCGCTCCTTTCCTCTCCCACTTTCTCTCTTTTCCCTTCGCTTTAAGATCATGTAATTTCTTCCATAAACCTAAACGTAGATTCCATGAACAAAGCTTCTTTCTTAGAACTGCACGCCTGTGGAATTGTCTTCCGTTTTCCTGCTTTCCGGCTGACTACAATATGGTTGTCTTCAAGTCTAACGTAAATAAGTTCTTGATGAGCCGTTCCATATAAGTTATCAAATTTAACAAATTTTTCATTACTAATGATTATTATATTGTCCAATTTCTACTGTACACTCCTTAACCCTTATCCTTGAGTGGTCTCTTGGCCTTGATAATGAGTTGATACCTATGAAAAAGAAAAAATCCAATGTGAACAAGTTCTAATTGAATCGTCCCCCTAAGTAATCCAAGTTACAAAATTCCCACTGTTTACTATGCTAAAATCACAATGACTAATGTATACCTATTAACCCTTATCCTCGAGTGGCCTCTGGGCCTTGATTAGTGGTGACACCCTTGTAAAAAAAAAAAAAATATTCCAGCAAATAAAATAAGTCTGGGGATCACCTAGCAGAAAGTGAACATAACTAGAGAAACTGTCCCTATTTTAATAATTGAATGTGGGAGCCCATTTTAAACTAAAGCTAGTATTTCAAAGTCTCAGGGTCTCGCCTTTATTGATTATATATCCGGTCGTTTTTCACTCACTGTTTCGTTGTATCACAGTTTCTGAGTGTTGCTAGACAAGAGCCTCAAACTAATATAGATGTTTGTTGTGGCAGATTTTTTTGTCGCTTAGTTTTGGTGATCTAACTGTAACATGGCGCGGACTGTAGGGAAAAATAAGTACTTTAAAAAAAAGATCACGTTAGAGATATGGAGCACGTTCGGGATCTCGTTGGAGGAGAGAATGACGGTCGAGAGGCCGATCGCGCGAGGGACGTCACACGGTAGCGAGAGAATGAGGAAATAAATGTCGTTGTAGAACAAAAAAAAAACGAGTTTATTTTCTATTATTTGTCCACTTTGCGACTGAGCATACAACGTGTTTGGTAACGTTCCATAACGAGAACATGTGTCAAAGATGATTGTGTCATCGACGGAATTTGAATCCGACATTACCGATTCAATAATTCGGTTGGGGTTATTCATTAGCACAACCAGTCAGCGTATCTAACAATTGTTGAGATATGATTTAAAAATTGCAATTCGACGAATACGAGAATTTGATCTTGCAGGTCAAGACGTGTCATCACTTAAATTAAAATTCGCTTTGGCGTCTGAATTGTTCAATTAATGCAAGACACGCACAGAAATGTGTCAAGTCGTTAATTAATTCAGCTAAATTATTTGAACATTTGCACTTGAATATAAATCTTATATTTGGCAATAATATATTTCTATGTCTCTAGTGTGTGAGTCTAATGGCGCATTACGTTGCGATTGTTAGTGTTCCAATCCTATCAATCTGGAACGAAGACAATTAACATAAATATTAATTCCAGTAATGAGCGCTTTATGCTATATATATATATGTATATATAGTAAATTTTAAATATATACTAGAAGGCCGCCCGGCATTGCCTTGCCTTAAAATACGCTTAAATATGATATTTTAATTTTTGCAAATTTCAGATTTATTATTATAAAGCAAATATCTATTGATTATATATATATTGTTTTCAAAATATAATTATCCACGGACACAAACTGTGAGTTGGAAATAATTTTTCCTTTAACCAATTTGGCCCCCCACATAGGGAGCGGTATATATATATATATATATTGTTTTTAAGCTATAATTACCCATTGACACGTGTTTCGTCGTCTACGACTCATCGGAATCGCATTTAGGTAAAAATGCACTTTCGTAAATAATTGAATTCATTCCAAAAAACGTATCGCAAAAACAAAAACATTTAAATAAATCGCGATCCAAACAGTCGGCAAGATGGACTAGTGGATAAATAGTCCAGGCTCATTACTGTGAGGTCTCGATTTCGAATCTCGCTAGATTCAGCCACTCTGAGGTGCCGTAGACGACGAAACACGTGTCAGTGGATAATTATATTTTAAAAACAATATATAACAACATGTGGGGGTACCAAATTGGATAAGGGGAAAATTATTCCCAACTCGCATTTAGGTAAAATGCACTTTCGTAAATAATTGAATTCATTAAAAAAAAAAAAACGTATCACAAAAACAAATAACATCTCTCTCTCTCTCTCTCTCTCTCTCTCTCTCTCATATATATATATATATATATATATATATATATATAATATATATATATATATATATATGAGAGAGAGAGAGAGGTGGAAAATGAGAGAGATACGAGGTACCTTCAATAAGTTTCCAGACACTTTTATTGATAGTACACATATGGAACTCTAATCCATCTCGAAGTAATCACCACCGGCTGCAATGCACTAGTACCATTCTAACAACGGCTGGAAAGCCCCATGAAAGTCCTCTTGTGTGAGCGTGTCAATGGCCCTCTTCACAGCCTTTTCCATCTCCTCAATTGTTTCATAACGACAGCCTACTAAGGTTCTCCTTGGGCTTAGGGAATAATCAAATGTCACAGGGAGTAAGGTCTGACTATAGTGAGGGTGATGAACTGTTTTATAGGTTGTGACGAGAGTCATTGACACGCTCACCCAAGAGGACTTCCATGGGGCATTCCAGAAGGTGTTGAAGCGGTACAACAAGTGCATTGCATCTGGAGGAGATTACTTCAAAGGGGAGCTAGAGTTTTATGTGTGTACTATCAATAAAAGTGCTCATGGAAAAAGTATGCTAAGTTGTATTACAATGACGTATAAGTACAGCGAATTGATGGAGACCACTAGACCAACGAGTAAAATGAGCTGAAACAAAGGAAGCAGATAATAGATAATAAACTTAACAAGAGCAGATGTCATAATAGTATTTATAGAAAAGACTGTGACTAGAAACATTACGTCTGTGAGTGATTGCAGACAAGAAGACACGTGTGAAAGGCGATAAAATTACAGATACGTTTCTGTACCATTTTAAGAACCCTTAAATATGACAGATTCGCCAGCCTAAGTATGACAGCAATACTCCATACAAGGTCTCATAGATTTATAAAGAAATAGAATTTGAGCTCCAATCTATTTTTTAGATTCATTTTTTAGCTAGGATTTCTAAGTTAAATTCAGTTTTTACAATATCTTTGATTTATTAAATTGTTTGGTGAAACTACAGGATAGTTTTAAGAACTAAAAAGCTTACTTTTTTTTTATTATAGACGTCAGTAGTTACAACAAGATTTTTCTTCTTTGAGAATATCTTTCTTCAGACAATTTGCCTTTAGAATTTTTTTCATACTACATGGTTCCATGACAATGTCACTTGTATGTTGTTGTCGCCAAACATTCATGAGAAACACTCGTCTAGCTGAAACCACTATCAATAATCTCCTCTACTCTTTATCTTTAAACCTAAACGTATATTCCATGAACAAAGCTTCTTTCTTAGAACTGCACGTTTGTGGAACTTTCTTCTGTTTGCCTGCTCTCCAGCTGACTACAATATGGCCGTCTTCAAGTCCAATGTAAACAAGTTCTTGATGAGCCGTTCCCCTTAAGTAATCCAATTTACCAAATTTACACTTCTAACGATAACTATAATATTGTCCCATTGACTACTGTATACTCTTTAACTCTTATCCCCGAGTGGCCTTTGTGCCTTGATAAGTGGCGTCCCTTATGTGAATTAAAAAAAAAAAGAATAGTCTCAGGTAAGAGAAATTGTTTGAAGCGATATAGAGAATCGACTTTTCGACAAACATAAAGAACAATCGATCTGATGTAACTGAAAATCAGTGGAAGAGAAATAAAGACCAAAAAGTTTCAGAGTCGATTTCTCCTCAAGTGCAGAATAATACCTGAGAAGCAGAGAGAGAAAAAGGGGCACGCTTACGATTGAAAGACATGGGCCGAGGTTTAATAAGATTAAACGAAAAAAGATATTTCGTACCCTTATCAACAAAGAAACGTCTGAACAATAAGATTGATACACAATAAACAAAACACACGTACAGACGGAATACGCTAGCATGCATGCCTTTTACATATACATATTTGCTTAATTTCTTATTTGATTATTTTACGGAAATATCAGTCGCTCTTCTGATAGCCATGACGTCTGTTTTCTTGAAATGTCCTTGCGAAAACCGAAACACTAAAAGAACGAAAATGACATAATGATTTCTGTTGACATTTTCACGATTAAAAAAATGGCTTCTGGAGTTGTCAAGTTGGACAATTAACAACGCTCACATCGACGAAAATAGCTACAGGGCTGTGTTTTTCTGAAAGACAGATCCATCCCGGAAAATCTTAGGAAGAAAAGAGGCACGCCTACGATTGAAAAACATAAGCTGAGTCTTATATTAAACAAAGCAAACCATTTTGTACCCCAATCTATAACTGAACTCAACTCAACGCCTCCGCATACAGAATATACACATAATAAACGAGACACAACGCTAACCCTAACTCTAACCTTAACCCTAACTCTAACCTTAACCCTAACTCTAACCTTAACCCTAACTCTAACCTTAACCCTAACGCTAACACTAACCCTAACTCTAACACTAACCCTAACTCTAACACTAACCCCAACTCTAACACTAACCCTAACCCTAACCTTAACCCTAACCCTAACCTTAACCCTAGCTCTAACCCTAACTCTAACCCGAACTCTAACCCTAACCCTAACCCGACGGAATACGGGAACATGAATTTCTTCACACTTGGATCTTATTGCTTCTTTTTTTTATTTCATGGCAGAAATATATTTGGTCTTCTATTGTTGTCGCTCTTCTAGTCGCCATAAAATCTATTTTATTAAAATGTCCTTGCGGAAACCGAAAGACGAAAAGGACGTAAAGGACATAATGAATTCAGTTGACATTTCAAGATAAAAACAAAATGGCTTCCTTTTGGATTTGTCAAGCTGGACAATTAGCTACGCCCTTGATGAGATCATAGCGACGAAAATAGCTACAAAGTCTGTGTTGCTGTTGTTTTTGTTTATTTTTATTCTTTAGAAATCACTGCAAGGGTATCTGATTCTAACATTATTCATTGTAGCGCCTCTGTGCAAGTAAATCGATGCCTCCGTTAAGTCTCGAAAGATAAAAGATATCCCCCTGCAGGGGCAGCTGCGCGTGTAATTGTGTGGCAAGGGTTGTGCAATCCTCAACCACAGCTCTCCTGAATTGGCATTGCTTGAATCCAGTGGCAAGTTGCTTATATTCGGTGATCTGACGGGAACCAGTGTGTCAACGTCATTATGTCGTATAACAAGTAAATGGAGCACTCGTAATCTAATCAACCCTATCTAAGAACACTATCAAATACATTAAGTGCATTCGTGTGAAATTTCTTAAAAACCAGTCCAGCTGTTTCGGAGTACATAGAGAACAAACTCACGCTCACAGAGACAACGTTCCTTTTAAATTTTCTACTCTGGAAGTATCTTTTCTCTAACGACTTGCTTGTAGATATCTTATTGTTCAACTCCCTACTACGGTGTTTCCTACAAATCTGGGCCCTGTCGGTGGGGCACTAGAATACGCCGACTGCCCCCCCTGCAGAGGGTAAAAGTCCCTCAATGGGGGTCCTGGATATGACCTTAAACTATATCCAGTGGTGAGGCCCCAGCTTGTGGGGTTGGGGGAGTGTGGAGCCACCCTTTAATTACCATTGCTCCCAGGTTCACTCTGACCCGGAGTGGTAGTACCTGTTAGGGTCCCAACTATGGGTTAAATAGAAACCGACGTGAAAACAACAAATATATTCTATTAAAAAAAATTTTTCTTCCGAATCTTTGGATTCGGCATTAAATAACCCGAAAATGGTTGATATGCCGTAAAACAAAAACAACCAACCAATCCTACAAATCTGGGACCTATATCAGTAATTAATTAGGCTTCAGTAGTAATATGCTTTGTTAAAAATAAAATATAGTAAAAACAAAACAGAATATTTTTTTATTTTAAAAGTGTAAATCAAAAGCAAATTGTTTAACTTTCGTAAAAAAGACACAATGTTTAAAGGGAAATAACTCTTATGCCCCAAGTTTTCTCCTTTTCCAAAATATATTTTCTCCTTTTCCAAAATATATTAATGCGGACACCTGACAGCATTATATATCTCTATAAATTTAGCATTCCCCCTTACATGAAGTATTCTTGCACATACGTCTATAATATAAATAACACCTGTGTCTTTAAATGAATGAATGCATGTACGTATGTATGCCTACATACATACATACATACATACATACATACATGTCAGGTCATGTCATATGCTACTGGTACCATGTAACCCAGTACTACCTGCCTCATGGTCGGCGCGAATGAACTCTTTTCTGGGTCAACGGCCAACTAGCACCGTGTATATTTGTGTGTGTGTATATATATATATATATATATATGTGTATTGGGGTAGAGAGGGCTCCCGTAAGCCGTGGTGAAGGCAACCTTTCTAGGAGAAGCAAATCTCTGATTTATAAAAAACCATAAAGCGGAAGACCAGTACCCGCATTAAGCTGGTCTGCAGTTTAATTTGTTGCTGGCTATCTTGCTCTTGCTTGTTGCTGGATCTCAACATTTTGAACCGAGAGAGAGACTTAGCTGTCGTACAAAGCTAAGACTCTGTAACATCATATTTGTATAGATACTCCCTCATACATTTGGCCTCATGGATGTTAAATGTCTGAGGGAGTGGCACTCGTCTGACAAGATGTTGCAATCATCATCATGTATGCCTACAACTTTCGACACAGGCGACGGATTTTCACGATATCGGTATCATTTTGAACCACGACCCTTCGGACAACAAATGTCGAAACATTCCCTAAGACATTAATTCCTTCACCCTCAACTGGGCGCTTTTCTACAAGGAGGGGTCGCTTTATTTGCCGATATTTTCGAAAGTCATCCCCTCTTTTCGATCGTCTAGCCTTAGTTTAAACCTACGTCACTTACGGTTTGGCAGTGGCCGCTACAGCAAAGACATCACTTTTTTTCACGTTCTTTTCCTCCTTCACGATACGGGTTCGATCCTGTCTACCTACAAATATATATACTTTTTTGCTCAACACACACCTCCAAACACCCGGGCAACGCCGGGCGCCCAGGCTAGTTTTTACAGAATGTGTAAAAAAAAGAATTCAAACTAATAGGGTCCGTACTGTTTACCAAGCTCTAACCCTGTCACATCGCCACAGTCTTCCATATCTGTGCCTATTTTGCAAGTGCATTCTCACGGAATCTTAATTTTTAAATACAGAGGTCAGTAGATGCAGCAAGATTTTTTTTTTCAGACAAATTGCGTTTAGAATTTTCTTTTTTCTTCGTTTTTACACAGGAACCCTCACTTATCAAGGCCCGGAGGTCACTCGAGGATAAGGGTTAATTGGTATACATTAGTTACTGTGATTATAACGTAGTAAACATAAGTAGTTGGAATTTTGTAAATTGGATTACTTAAGAGGACGGTCCATCAAGAACTTGTTTACGTTGGACTTGAAGACAATCAGATTGTAGTCAACTAAAAAGCAGGCAATCGGAAGAGAGTTCCACAGGCGTGCAGTACTAAGAAAGAAGCTTTGTTCATGGAATCTACATTTAGGTTTAGGCACAGATAAAGACTGTGGGAAATTATTGATAGTGGTTTTGGCTAGACGAGTGTTTTTCTTCACGACTATGTCAACATTAAATGCAATGTAAACAAATATCTTCTGGACCAACTCCTCACCCACATTGTCTCCCATACATCTGTCATAATGTACGGTTCAATAGCAATATGCATTGTTTAAAATAAAATCTATATATCTATAAACGTGAAAGTGTGTGTGTGTGTTTGCGTGTGTGTGTACATTTATTTCCCTACACAATATCTCTGTCAATTTTCAGTCTACAGACTCGAAATTTGAGATACAGGGTACTGAGATTTGGAAAAATCTTTGTAATCCGTTTTCGGCTAGAAATTTGGCTGTTACGAGGTCAAAGTTCAACGATTTGACCTTTGAGAATCCTACCAAACTCCTCCGACAATTTTGGATCTACACACTTGAAATTTTAAATATAGGTTCCATGGAAATGGACCTAACTTAATCACTTGATTTGAGTCCAAAACAATAAATTTTAAGGAATCAGAATAGAGGTCAAAGTTTTAAAAAAATTGACTGCTTTTTTTCATTTCTTTTTTTCTTTTTTGCTCAACATACACTTCCAAACACCCGGGCAACGCCGGGCTGAAATGCTAGTAAAAAATAAAACCAAAAACAAAAGTGCAACAGAGCGTATATGGGCGCGTGTGAGTAAATCAGCAGCAGCCGAAGGATAGCTGGTTAGCAAAAATATTAACAGTAGCTGTTAAAGCATGTATTCAAATTAACAGGTGTGCGCAGGCTTGCGCCACAAGAAAAGGAAAGAAAAATACACCACGTGGTCGAGGAGAGAAAAAAGTGCAGCCAGGCAAAATGAATGTTTATATGAGGGTGTAAAAAGCGCTGGCTAGCGAGAACAGAGACTTTTAAAAAACAGATCTGCGTGCGAAATAACTTTGGAAAAATGAAGTACGTTATTTAAAAAAATCGAATAAATGTATATCATTTGAACTTAGAAAAAAACGGCGAATTATTTTTTCTGTTTTATTAGTGTGTTCTTTTGCGACGAAGTATCGGACAACGTGTGGGTCTGAGAGGTTTGAAGTTTAACCACACATTCAAAATTAACGACCTCGTTATAATGGTATTTTTTTTTTTAATTTCAAAATTGACTGAAAACGAAACCAATTTAGCAAATAATGTTTAAAATGAAATAAGACTTGTACAGCAAATTTATCTCCTTTGCCAACCCGCATCAATACCAGATGTGATTAACTAAGACGAAAATCAACATGTTTAGCTTTCGTAAACCATCTCTGAGGTGCAAAATATTCACCCCCGTAGTCTTTTTTCTTTTACACAGTTTTAATTTCGGCAACTGGAATTGAAATATTTTTCGAGCTGATAGCAAGCCCTAACTCATATTTCCACTGCTTGTGTTATCTACCTATTAATATAGTCCGAACAAATATTTTGCTGCCCAACTCCCCATTTACAGTGTCATTTATAAATCAGTCAGCAATTACAATTCAATGGCAATATGCTTTGTTTAAAACGAAAAAGTAAACCAAAACATATCAAAATACTTTAAAAAATGTCGAAAACTAAATTTGATTTAAAAAATATTCAAGGGGAAATAACTCTTGTACCGTAAAGTTATCTTCTTTTGCCAGAAAAAAAAAGTTTGAAATTGATTTGACTAAGATGAGAATTGCCACGTTTTAATTTCAATTTTGGGTTTGTTTTACTGTACACATAGATTCGAAAAAGTTGTCACAAAACAAATATAGAACAAATAAATGTTATCAGAGGCAAGATAAATTACTTTTCTACCTAATTGGATATGTTTTTAGTGTTTTTATTTAATGTAACATGTTTAATCAGCTCGAAAAATATAGTGTTTACCGATGTATTGGAAAATTAAAAATGGTGCCCGACTCTCTCATTGACACGGTAAGTTTGGTAAAAGGAATTAAAAATTAAAAAAAAAAACTATGCAAAATACTGTTAGAAACTCACTCAATATATGTCACCGTGACATAGGTTGACATATATTCGGCGGGTTTTTAACAGTATGTTGTCTTAGTTTTTTTTTTTTTTATAACTCATTTTCCCAAACTTACCGTGTCACAGAGAAAGAGTCGGGCACAATTTTTAATTTTCAAATACTTCGGTAAACACTATGTTTTTCGAGCTGAATGTCAAAGAGAGAATCTGAGGTGCAAAATATTCACGTTCGGAATATTTTTCCGTCCATGCGCATCTTTCATTTAAGCAATAAGAATTGAGATGTTTTTTTGTTTGTTTTTTTTCAGCTGTTATCAGAAACAAATTCATATTCCAAACACTTGTGTTGTCTAGTTGTTAATGTTTCGCTTGATAATGGCGATCTTTGACCGTCTTCGCTTAATAATGCAAATTAGATCTGCGGCAATAACTGAAGGCCTAATGCTTTCCACAATTCTCTGCGTGATTTGATTACAACTATTAAATTATCTAGAACTCTCTTATAATCATGCATGGTGTGATTTAGAAACACATGTCTACTTTCCTAAACTCAACTGCCGTAAACAAGCACGCAAACTGTGCTATATATATATATATATATATATATATATATATATATATATATATATATATATATATATATATATATATATACCAGTGGTGAAACAAACGGACTAGAGTGCTCAATGTGTAGTCAGAGCAGTATATAGGAAATTTATTACTGTGAGTCCAGAATGAGTTTACAAATTGTTTCAGTTAGAGGAAAATCCTCAAAGAGAGGAAAAATCCAACTAGCATCGTCAGAATTCATATGAATTCTGATGGTGCTAGTTGGATTTTTCCTCTCTTTGAGGATTTTCCTCTAACTGAAACAATTTGTAAACTCATTCTGGACTCACAGTAATAAATTTCCTATATATATATATATATATATATATATATATATATATATAAACAAATGATTAATAAAACATGTTAAAAACACCTTGAAAAAGAGTTAAAAACATATTTAATTTTAAAAAGGAAGCACAAGATAAGTGGATAGTCCTTAATCTGCGGAGTTTCGAAGAAATACTCTCCTTCTCATCAGAGGGCAGGAATTAGCAAAATGCGGGATCGGATTTTGCATGTAAAAGTATTTAATGAAACCATAAGTAAGTCACAGATCTTACTTGGTTAAAAAAAAGGGTGAGGTAAGGGGAATATGGGGTAAAAGAAAAATGATAAAAAGATTTCACATGAATGGATAGTCTGGTGAAGGGTAAAAAAATCCAAGAATGGTAAAATCCAAACGCGGTCGAATTAAAAACTTCCAATCTAACAGGTAAGTTCCAAAGGAATCGCGTAACTGGAAGATGCGCCAAAAGGCAGAATTCCTTGGAAAAAATCACAAATGGAATGAGTTCGAAATCATTAAAAGAAAAGTTCAAATGTGCACAGAAAAATCACTGGAGAATATTTAAAACACGTATGCCAAGGCCGGAAGAATCAAGTAAATCAGTCAATGAGATTACTTTACTTGTAAATATTAACTCTTTAATATTTATAATATATTTTAAGTTTACCATTTTGATTACCTTGGTAAACTTATTGTAATTTATATATATATATATATATATATATATATATATATATATATATATATATAGCATATCTTATTTTTCTTTTATTATTATTGGAATTTTTCCCCCTTGTCCTTGTACATATTTGTGAATTATTTCACGGATTTCGGCCTTTTAGTTTATTTTGGACCATCTTCCAATCACGCGATTTGCTTGGATTTTACTTGTGCGAATGGAAAATTAAATTAACTTTCTTGGACTTACATTTTTGGATTTTACCGTCATTTGATACCTTACCTTTCACCTGACTATCCATTTACGTGAAATCACTTTTTTCGTCACCATATTCCCTCTGATTCACTTTAAGAATTGTGGGAAAATTTTGGAGAAATGAGTGAGCTGTGAAGCTTTAAATTAGTTCTAAATGACTAAAACTGCCACTTTACTTTATTCAAACAGCAACATGGGCAACAGCACTTTGTCGGCTGTACAGCGAAATGACAAAAAACAAAGAAATCATTTATTTCACTCTACACTTTGTTGAAATACACCTGCTCCAACTAAGTTATTGAGTATTCTTCTAATCATTCTATACCAGTTGACAGATATGATAATGTTTATATTACTGGTATTGATCGGTCTATTGTTCTCACCTTGGGTATTATTTGGGCACCGTTCCGATTGGATTGGCCTTCGACCGTCTTCAGACATATTATTGTTTGAAAAAAATAAGAGAAAAGGTACTGGCTCCGTAGGTATTTTCGTATTCTTTGTGTTAGCCTCTATTTTATGGCTATTTGTTTTCGAATTTGTGATGAAATTGGTTTACAAAGGGGAGACAACTCTAATAAAGATCGACAGGGTATTATTTCCCTGCCATCGTTGAAATTTTAAGGGCGTACAATGTCTCTTTTTCTACAATTAGAGGATACCCAATTGCTACTAAATTTTAGGCTATATTTTCTTAGTATTTTTCTTATTTTTAGCATATGTGCTGCCTCTTTGTATTGCCTGACCCTACACCTTGTATTTGTATGATAATGCATTTATATATAGCGTTTGTGTTATTTATTTTGTGTTTTATGTTTACATCTGAGTGACTGTTGTTCATTACTTCTATTTCTTGTAATAAATAATTTTACTAAGAATTCATCGTAAGTTTTGGTTTCGGTTTCGATTATAGCTGATGGCACTAAAGTCATCTATTTTTTGCTTTTTATAAATAATTTTATCTAGAATTCTTCGTAAGTTTACCTTTCGGTTTCGATTATAGCTGAAGGAACTTAATATATATATATATATATAATATATATATATATATTATCATAAGTTTGTTTTTTTATTTCAATTCAAGCTGATGTACCCAAATCATATGGATATATATTTCTAATTTTGAAATTGCAAATTTATAATATATAAAAATCGATAGAACATTAACTTTCTAATAATATATACGAAATTTACAAGAATTAAAATATCATATTTAAGCGTACTTTACGATCGGGCTAGCTTAGAAAAGTAATTTTGTAGTTTTAATAATAGAGCTACAATAATAGTAGAGCGCCTCCATTTACGCTGAACACCTACAAAATGACAACATCAATAGTAATTGTCTGTATTTTTGAGATGAGGTGTTTTCATTGATTGAGATTGTCGGACTGGCTTCCTCACTATAACAACCAAGATGAGGAAGTCAGTCCGACAATCTCAATCAATGACAACATTAATATATCAAATATGAATAAGTCACCTTTGAGATTTCCACAGGCAATGCTTGTTATTATTATGACTGGACTATGGCGAGTAGATTTTGTTCTATAAAATAGTATTTAAAAAAAACATAATGATGCTTTTTCTTTTCGGGCAATTGGGCCTTTACACATATTTTATCCACTCAGGATATTAAACACTTTGAATTACTTGGCGTATACCAGTTACCAGATATGAAACATTATTAATGCTTGTATGGCTCCCGGGCAACATCATCTACCTTGTTGTGTATACAACATAATAATATACGGCAAAGAACTCCGCACAGTAACGATCTAATATTTCACCTTTGCATCAAAGTAAGATGCATTATTGATTTTGTGAAGGCATTTTTCTCCGTCTGAATTTCAGCAGCGTCTCACTTCTGAAGTAACAGCTTCGAGATTATTGACACTTAAAGATTATGAAACGTGTTCGAAATATTAATGAAGTTAACACCTGCTACACTTAAGCTTTTATAATTACCAACGTATTTTGTCGACTGAAAGCCGCTGTAGGTTTAAAGATTAGACAATAAACTCCGAGATAACCGTTGATATTTGCTCAATATTATGTATAGTTTTAACTTTTTTTTCCAAATCATTAAGACCACCCTAAACTCGGGCATGAACTAATAACGTGAAATGTTTATTCGGTTTCTATCCAGGCGGTCAGACTCGAGATCATGTGAGATTTTGAAAAGCTAGCAGTACCCGTGGAAATTCCACGGTAGTTGATAACATCAACCCTCATATCAGCAAACACCTCATCACATAAGCAAACAATTAATATGAGGCTGTCTTTCAATATAATAATCAGTGGAATATTTGTTTGGATCAGAAGGTGATTTTTTTTTAGACAAATACTACTTGAACTACTTGAGATTATTACACGAAATAGAACTACAGTGAAACATCTAGATGTTAATTTTATTTAAGTGACTTGTAAATCAGTAATAATTATGTTACTAGAAACATATTACATCTTAACGTTTTGCATTTTTTCATAGTAGTAAGAGAACGGGGCCAATTTGCAATACGATTTAATGATGGAATAAATGAGCAAGTAGTAGGATTGGTGGGATTTGGTTGAAGAATAAAAATGTAGGTTTTTGGCAGATTATATGGCAAAACTTGAAATATAGTTCATAA
Source organism: Euprymna scolopes (assembly GCF_053919585.1). Taxonomy (NCBI): domain Eukaryota; kingdom Metazoa; phylum Mollusca; class Cephalopoda; order Sepiida; family Sepiolidae; genus Euprymna; species Euprymna scolopes. The sequence continues at coordinate 24,164,999 of NC_136492.1, read as the reverse complement.
AATATTTTTTTAAATTTCATTATGCAATTGAATGCCTGAATTTGTTAGGTATTTCCATTATCATTATTGAAGTTATTTAAACCCCTAATCACATCTTTATTGTCATTTTGCAATAGATGTTGATAGTTGGAATTTTTGTTAGATGAGTTTTGATTGTTATCATTATTCAAATTATTCTGACTTTACTCTTATTTTGATTGTAATCTTGAAAATGAATATTGCTTGTCTGATTTGCGGAATTTGTATTCCATAGGATATTGGGGTAGTATTCAGGATTGGCATAACTTTTTAAAAAGTGATATCAACTCTTAATCCTGTAAAGAATCTGTTTGCAAAGATCTGGTAATTTGACTTTTACAATAAATTACCTCCACACAAACAATGATTAGGAAATGAAAGCAAGAAAAGCTAACTTTGACCTATGAACACTACCTGAGCAACCCCGTTGATATTCCTCAGTATAAGCCCATCAGGCGATTATCAATAACACCTAATAGCTTTAATAGTTTGTTACCTCGAACCGCTTGTTTTTGGAATACTCCAACTGCTCCCTGTTTCCCCTACTGTACTAACAAACAGAAATTTAAATGTAATGTGAACAACCACCTCGCTGCACAACTTCCGATTGAGAATACTCCTTTAGATCTTTTTAAGAAGGTAAATCCTGAGAATATTGACCGTTTAGAACTGTACAGAACTATATCTCAACCTGACACTAACTAAACCGCTGTCGAATTGTACCAGTGTATATTATATACCTTATCTGCTGAAGCTTAAACAAAAGGCCATGTGTTCTTTTGCAAATCTAGCGTGTTATATATATATATATATATATATATATATATATATACACACACACAAATATATATATATATATATATAGGATTGATATGTAGTTTGCTTGAAGCATTGTGTGGGATAGGTATGTAGTAGAGATTTAGAAGGCTGTCACAATACGAAGAATGAAATATAGTCGTTGTTGGTAAGAGAAGACGAGAACAAGTGGCGATTTACAAATCAATAAGTACATACATATATTTTATATATACATATATTTATTCAGTTGTATTAGGTAGAATGTCTTACTTATGTCTGCGACAATATCCATTATTAATTTCGGAAAAAATTCCCTTTTCAAATGGTGGCCATAACAGATCGATTCAAAGCATGCTTTGAATCGATCTGTTACGCTTACCAACAACGACTATATTTCATTCCTCGCATTGTGACAGCCTTCTAAATCTCTACTATATATATATATATATATATATATATATATATATGATTTTCAGAATGTGAGAGATTGTATATAAATTCTACAGCCAAACAACGTCGCAGCCCACAAGAGCCATGACAGTCAAAGAACCGGAAGTCCAAGACATCAGCTTGGGGTTATTGGCTGGTTGGATGACCGCGTCCCTTGTTGAGACGAAGTAGGTTCATTTCACAGTCGGATTTCGGCGCGGTTTGCTTGATCTGTGTTGGTTAATTGAAATTCTTGTGTGCAGGGCGTTTGGTAGAGTGCTTGCCTTGCATGCAAGAGGCTCGGGTTTCGAATCCTGAGTTCGGATGTGTCTAACTGATGAGCCCAAATGAGGGCGAAACTCTAGTCTTGGACTTCCGGTTCTCTGACTGTCATGGCTCTTGTGGGTTGCGACGTTGTTTGGCTGTGTAATTTATTATATATATATATATATATCAGCTACTAGGATATAACAAAAATATACCTCAGAGCGACAGTAACAAAGTAATGTTCAGATCGATTGTCGAGAACGTACGCTCAATTGAGAGGAGGATCAAGGTGCATAAACTTCTCCCCTTCAAGATTATCAACAATTGCACTCAACATTTGTTTTAACAATTTCATATACGATGTGCATTAAAGAGGTTTCCAGACGTTTGTTTGGACATTTAAAATTATCGTAGACTCTTAAAAATTCAGCATAATATTTCTATTGTATCTTATGAGATGACTGACCAATTTTTATGATTTCCAGTTCAAATGTACAGCTACACCAGGAATTGGAATACACTCTACTAAAGCCTGATTGTCGCAGCTTGTGAATTTCAAAAAAGCAATCTGGACGTGAGGACAATTTAGAAGAAGGATATCCAATAGAATTTTGTTTTAAACATGGAAAAATGCTACAGAAATGTATGGAATGCTTTAGACCGCTTTTGGACCATCTTGCATCAATCGAGCGTCAGTTTTGTGTGAGAAAAGAGATATGAGGAATACAGGGAGTCTGTGAGGGATGGTGAGAGGTGTGGGAGGAATAAGAAAGTCAAAACACCAATTGATTGGCCAAATAAAGAATTTCATGAAGAAAAACCGTCGTGTGTCTATAGAGACAATAAGTGCACAGTTTGACGTCAGTGTGCGAGCTGTACACACAATTATTCGCGAGGAACTGAAGATGCGGAAGATTTGCTCGAAATTTGTCCAAAGGGTGCGCCATCCTTGTTATAGACGATTTGACCAAAATAGGTATGAAAACATTTTCTTACCCACCCTCTAGTTTAGACCTTGCTCCCTGTGACTTTTCTTTATTTCCTAAGCTCAAGGAAAATCTTAGAAGCTGCTGTTATGAGATAATTGAGGAGATGAAAGAGGCTGTGACAAGGGTCATTGACACATCCATAAAAGAGGACTTCCATAGGCTTTCCAGAAGTTTTTAGAACAGTACAACAAGTGCACTGCAGCCGGAGGAGATTACTTAGAAGGGGAGTAGCCTTTTATGTGTGTACTATCAGTAAAAAAGTCGTATATTAGCCTTTCCTCCGGCAGTAATCTCCCTTTAAGAAGGACATGTTGTTTATTTTATAGTCTCTTTCAAAAAGGTTAGACACAAGGTCAAGTATTGTCTTGATGAAAGCGTTTCTGTGGAACGAAACGGATTCGAATTTAAAAGATCGAGGTCTTCAGTCCGTGTCGCTAACCACTTAGCCACCAGTACTCCTCGTGGGTCATGTGGTTATTTGCTGATCGCTTAATACTCCTTCGCTGTGTAATGCCGATAGTTTTGTTCGCAAAAAAAAAAAAAAAAACTGTATTCTCATAGAGTTCCACCTTGTTGAGGAAACCAGAAGCTCTTTTTATAAAGACCTTGTCAACTTTGAACAACACGCGGCAGATAAATAACAATCACACTCACCTTTACAATATTATCAACAATAAAGCCAACGACCTAGCGCAAAACGAATGTTAGAAAATAAAGCTAGAGAAATAGCTAAACGAAATGCTTACATAAAAATACTGGCAGAAACCCAACCAATAAAAGTCACCAATCTTTGTAACGAAGCCGCCATTTTTTTATAACTCTGCGCAACTTTTATTTCAAAGCAAACAAACGCTTTAAAATAAGTTAAAACAGAAAATAAACTTATCCAGGTAGATAAAAAAATAATATACTTTGCAGTTGGTAACATTTATTGGTTCCATGTTTTGTTTTTCACAGCTTTATTTTATTGGCTATGGTAAAAAAAATGACCCAAATCATTGCGTCATCAGTTTTGTTGCTCTATCTGTAATAGAAATCTTAGTAGGTTGTTAGCTTCAGACAGGCAATACGGAATCTCCATTAGTAATAAATAAACATAAAATATTAATGATAGAAGTAGTGGCTTTCTTAAGTGTTGCACTTTGTTTACAAAGCAATTCGGCGGAAGTGACGTCAGACAAATTTTAAACTAATATTGTTTATAATGCAGCTTTTTTTTTTCTTAAATAGAAGTTTCATTCAAATAGTTTTAATCTGAACTTTTATTACAAAAATTATAATAAAATATTCATTGTTTATTTAATAAAACATCATGTGCTGGTAATTTTTTTCACATCCAACAAATACAGAACTGTTATAAAAACATTTATGAACTGTATTTTTTTTTATATATTTATGAACTCTTTTTTTAGATATATTTATGAACTGTGATTTTTGTATTTATAAACTGTTTGTTTTAATATATTATGAACCGTTTTTTTGATATATTTATGAACTGCTTTTTAATATATTTATGAATTGTGTTTTTTAATATATTATGAACTGTTTTTAATATACTTATGAACTGTTTCGTTTATATATTATGAACTGTTTCATTTATATATTATGAACTGTGTTTTTATATATATTTATGAACTGTTTTTAATATATTAATGAACTGTTTATTTTTTCAAATATTTATTAGCTGTTTTGTAAATATATTTATGAACTTTTTTTTTAATATATTTAAGAATTGTATTTTTAAATATATTCATGAACTGCTTTTTTAACTATATATTTTAACTGTATTTTTTTAAATATATTTATGGACCGTTCTTTTAAATACATTTATGAACTGTTACTTCCAATAATGTTTACAAATTGTTTTTTTATTCAAGCAAACAAAGAGTTTATAAATATATTTAAGAAAAACTTCTAAAATGTTTTAAAAGAAAATCTCGCTGGAAAAGAATATATAAACAGATTTATAAAAATAAATAAATAAATAATAATACTAATAATATAGAAACAGATTTATAAAAATAAATAAATAATAATAAATAAATAGATTTATAAAAATAAATAAATAATAATAAATAAATAGATTTATAAAAATAAATAATATAATATATAAACAGATTTATAAAAATAAATAAATAATAATAATATATACACAGATTTATAAAATAAATAAATAATATATACAGATTTATAAAATAAATAAATAATAATATATACACAGATTTATAAAATAAATAAATAATATAATATATAAACAGATGTATAAAATAAATAAACAATAATAATAATAATGATAATATATAAACAGATCTATAAAAATAAATAATAATAATATAATATAATATACAATAATAACATAATGAATAATAATAAATTTATATATGAAATATATAATTGAACTTTTAATTGAACTTAAAACAAATTTTAAAATGGGGCTTAATATGGTATATATATATATATATATATATATATATATATATATATATATATATGTATATATAAATTATTTTTCTTTTAACCGTATTTCTAATTTTCTATTTTATTTTTCAACATAAAAAATAATTTAGTCTTTTTTTGTTTTTAAATATTTCCAGGAATATCTGCCTTACTCACGACTAAAATGCTAGTTTTATTTTGGTGTCTTAACCCCCCCCCATATTTTTGCTGATGAGGAAACTATGTTTAAAGGACAAAACTTTTGTTAAATCATTGTCAATACTTATTGTCTATTTTCAATAAAATGAACATCGTTTCTGAAACGATCGTACAATCAGTTGATTTCCCCCCTTTTCGAAACAGATTTGTAATTCACAATTATGAATCGTTTACTTAATATAAAATATATATATATATATTTTTAAAAATAAAATCTTATTGGAAAAAATAAATATTTTTATAAGAATTATATCTTTGTTTGATGCATAAAACGAACCAACACCTTTTGATTTTTTTTTATTAAAAACACTTCATAGACATATGCAAAGCTTATAACTTCGTTATAAAACTTCAAATAAAAACAATGTGAATGAAACTACTTTTATATTTGCTTTAAAAAGTCTATATTGTTGGTCCAGAATGTAAGCGTGACACACAAAAGAACACACACGCTATCGTATTAATATATAGATGAATACTTACTCATTTGTTTCGTGGAGTTTAAGTTATTTGTACAGGATTTGGTATTTACTGCAACGTCAAAATAAAACGTGTTTTTAAATTATCTGTACGCAGGTGGCGATTAAGCTACACTGAATATTGCGCGTTTCATCCACTCTATGACTCTTCAGGCTTATCCTGGCGTAAGCCTGAGGAGTCCTAGAGTGGATGAAACGCGGAATATTCAGTGTGGCTTAATTGCCATATATATTTTATAAATTGCTATATATATATATATATATATATATATATATATATATATATATATATATATATATATATATATATATATATATATATATATATATATATACGTGTGTGTGTGTTTAAATAATAATTTATTCTATGTTAGTTCTTAGAAACAAAGCTGGAGTCATTCGGAAGCTAAGACTTTATTTCTCTGTAAGATACATTGATCTCAGAGTGTTCGGAGCAGTAAACAAGCCAAAGACATTTATTATTTTCCTTTCACAATTCACGAGTTAACTATGTTCTAGTAGATATTTTCTTTTGTTTCTTGCTCTTACCGGATTCCACGACAAGAATTTACAGTTTGATGATGTTAGTAAAGGCATCATCATTTGGGGAAGATGCATCGTTTTTTTTTGGGGGGGGGTTTGTTGATGAGCTCGTATGCAGCTGTATTTAGCGGGGTCGTATTTTGGCTTTTTATTTCTTTTTTAATGGAAATCGCTCGAGACAAGGCATGAAGCCACTTGATGTAAGGAGTTTACAAGAACGAAAGCTGATTATTTATTGCAAAGAAAGGAGATGCCTATTGACCTTAGTCTGGAAAAGATCAAGAAGTAGAAGGAAAATAATGAGCAGAAAGAGAGTTCCGCTATCTTACGAAAATTGGGAGAAAAAAGCTATTGGTATAGGAAGCTGTATTGCAATGGGGGTATTATGGTATTTTGAATATTTGGTCAGCGTTTACTTTTAGGGAGAAAATATTGGCATGACAGGTGATCCTGGAATGGGACCGCAGACATTCAAGAATAGTTTCTAGTAGGCATTCAAGTTCTCTCCATACGTGTGTGTGTGTTTTCTTGTATGTGTGTGTGTTTTGTTGTGTGTGTGTGTGTGTGTGTGTGTGTGCGTGTGTGTGTGCGCGCACGTAAGTATTAATATATAGCGAGATAGAAAGGGAGGGATAAACTGAGATTTATTTCCTCATAAATTCCTGACATTTTGCTTTTCTTTTTCTTCCTTTAAACATGCCTTCTTTTTCTTTCCGTTGCTTTTTCTTCTTTTCTTCCATTTTATTGTTATTGTTCTTCTTCCTTCGACCCTTCTCCTCCTCCTCCTTTTTTTCTTTTTCTTCTTCCTCCGCCTCTTCTTTCTTCTTATTATTTTTCTTCTATTCTGTTGTTGTTTTTCTTCTGGGTCTTCTTGTTGTTTTCTTCTTCCCCCCTCTCGTCTTCCACTTCCTCCTCCTCATCATCCTTCTTCTTCATGATGTCAGCGAACGCCGTGTGTATTATTTAGACTACAGCGATGGCTTTCGTCCCGACCTGTTCGCTTTACAGCATCCATATTCAAATGTGTAAATAAATTGCAAGAAGAGATAATGCTTAATTGCAATGCCGGTTGGTGGTAGAAGGGGGGAGAGAGGAAAGGAGGACGGAGAGTAGAAGGAGGGGGATGATACTATTGATTATTGATTAATTATTCTGTAAAGTAGGAGACCAACGACTAACAGAATCGTTAAACAAGATGGCGTTGAACATGGCGGAATTGTTGCTGATACGATTGTTCTGATGAGGTATCGGAAACGAGAAAGAAAAAGAGAAAAGAGGAGAAATATCTTGAAACGAAGGGAGGGAGGGAGGGAGGGAGGGAACAAAATAAAAACGAGGAAGAACGCCAGAGAATAATAGAAAGAATGAGAAAGAAAGAAAGAAAGGAAAGAAGGAAAAAAGAAAATAATATAATTAATGAATTTGGAGTATCGACTATATTTCTTTTTTTACTTGGAAGTCACCACGTCAAGGCCCGAATGCCACCCGAGGATAATGGTTAATGAATGTAAGGTGGTAGTATATTAATCGTGTAAATTTGGTAGAATTTGATTATTTATGTTGACTGCTGAACAAGAATTTGTTTACATTGGATTTGAAAGCTATTATGTTGTATCTAATCGAGAAGCAGGCCAGCGGAACAGTGTTCCACGGGCGGATAGTTCTGGAGGAAAAAGCTTTGTTCATGGAATCTGCGTTTAGATTTAGACAGATAGATAGTGGGGAAAATCGTGTATAGTGGTTGTAGCTAGTCGAGTATTTTTGGATAAAGTTTGTCAAGGGAAAACCACAGATTGGAGTTCAGTCGAGCACTTGTCATGAAAATAACAATAGAGCAGAGACAGGCTCACAACGTATATGTGTGGGAAAGAGGTTGCAGGAAAGGGGATCACTACTATGCTTTGAAGCCGGTTGTGAACACTATCACGGTTGGATAAATCACGCCGAGCAGTTCTTGCCAACACTACTCCATTTTAGAACATGCCTGGCTTTTATACATATAGAGGATTGCATCAGCAGTTACATACCTTCTGGAGCGATAGAGTGATCCAACCATTTTTCCAGCAATCTTGGCAACAGATTTGATGTATGTGCTCCATTTCAGATCAGGAGTGAAAATCAGTCCCAGAAGCTTGTCAAGACATGGAACTTCCCCACGACGATACATGTTATTTTCATGGCAGGTGCTTGACTGAGCTTCAATCTATGTCCTCCCCATTCTAACACATTCAAGACAATACTTCATCTAGCCACAATCAATAATTTTCCTTGCTCTCTCTCTCTCTCTCTCTCTCTCTCTCTCTCTCTCTCTCTTCCTAACACTAAAGGAAACTTTCATGAACAGGTTTCTTTCCTAGAACTAACCTGAGAAACAATTTTCATTGAGTTAAAATTAAACATTTCTTTATGCGGAAACTTTAAGTATTAACTTCAACAGTGCTCAATACGTAGGTAGAGCTAGGTAGTAAGTTATAAAATATATATGGCGATTAAGCTACACGGAATATTCCGCGTTTCATCCACGCTAGGATTGCCTGATGAATCCTAGCGTGGATGAAACGCGGAATATTGTGTGTAGCTTAATCGCCATATATATTTTATAACTTACTATATATATATATATATATATATATATATATATATATATATATATATATATATATATATATATATATAAAATGAAAATTACAATTGAATTTACCAAAATGATCCAAATATTAAAGAATTAATATTTATAAACTTATCTCAGCCAGATATAAAAGCTCGATAAAACCAAATAGGAAATAGAGCTTATAATATGAGCAAACAGTTAATGAAATATGTTAAAAAACACTTTGAAATGAGTTAAAAACATATTTAATCTGAAAAGGAAACACTAGATAAATGGATAGTCCTTAATCCGCGGAGTTTCGAAGAAATACTCTCCTTCTCATCAGAGGGTAGGAATTAGCAAAATGCAGGATCGGATTTTGCATGCAAAAGTATTTGATGAAACAACACATAAGTCACAGATCTTACTTGAAAACAAAAGAAGTTAAGCAGAGGGAATATGGTAAAGAAAAAGGTGATTACACATGAATGAATAGTCTGGTGGAAGATAAAAAAATCCAGTGACGGTAAAATCCAAATGTAAAACTTCAAGAAAGTTAAAAGAATTTCCATTTGTACAAGTAAAATCCAAAGAAATCCCGTAATTGGAAGAAGATGGTCCATAATAATCCAAAGGCAGAAATCCATGGAATAATTCACAAAAAAGTGTGTACAAGGAAAAAATAATATTAATAAAAGAAAAATAAGATGTGCTTTTCACTCTACTTCCGAGACATGTGTGTATATATATATATATATATATATATATATATATATATCGTAAGTTATAAAAATATATATGGCAATTAAGCTACACAGAATATTCCCAGAGTGAAACGCGGAATATTCTGTGTAGCTTAATTACTATACATATTTTTATAACTTACTACCTAGCTCTACCTATGTATTGAGCACTGTTGAAGTAAATACTGAAAATTAACGCATAAAATTACTGTACTTTTAACGCACTTAGGGGACAGTCTTTCTCCATTTTTTCTTCTGACATGTGGTCTTTTGTCTGATTCGAAAAGATTAAATTTAGATTCATCAATAAAATGAACCTTTTCCCATTTTTTTCTTCCCACTTGTATTTTTTGAATGGCTTCTAAGTTTATCTATAAAAAAGGAGAAAAAAAAATTTGGGGTGAATTTTCAATGTTTAATAATGGTAGTTAAATAAAACATTTTTTTTATACATATTAGTTTTTTTACATATAAATAAATTTAATTAAACTACAGGCGTCCAAAAAATTTAGGAACGCAGAAAATTAATACAAACGTTAACAATTTTCTTAACAACAACAAAATGTCGACTCCGAATATTCGAAAAAGGCTATCTATACAAGAAAAACAGCTTATTTGTGACCATTATGATCAAAAAAAGTCCATAGGGGAGATTGTTAAAATATTAAAGGTCTAAAAGCGTTGTTTGTCGGATTATTGAAAATAGAAAAAAAGGTTTACCATTGACTGAAAAGAAAAAATCGGACCGACCCCGAATAACAACTAAAAGGGAGGATAGAAAAATCACTCGATCATCTCGTTCTGATCGCTTTAAAACTGCGGCTTCGATATCC
>NC_136492.1:24147155-24149655 GCF_053919585.1 Euprymna scolopes | reverse complement strand
TATATATATATATATATATATTTTATTTTACGTATCTATGACAAATTATATATATATATTTATTCGTAGTATTAACTTCAAATTGCGCAATACGTAAACAGAGGTAATGATTTCCAAAAAAGGCATGGAAATTAAGCGACACAGAAATGCCATATATAATTTTTTAAACGTATCATATGCGTGAGAATATATATATATATATATATAAATATATATATATGTGTGTGTGTGTGCATTCCTGCACATATATTTACACTAAACAATCCCACCATATATATCCATATATAAATATGTGTGTATGTGTCTGTTAGTATGGGTGTGTGCATTTGTATGCCTGTATGTGTGTGTGCTTTTGTGTGTGCGTGAAAGAGAGAGAGTGTGTGTGAGTGAGAGAGAGAGTTCGTCTGAAGTGAAATCGTATTCATTACTTACAGACCAAAAGCCGATTTCTCTCGGGAAGTTTCACGTCAAGAAATAATTAGCAATCATCTCTCTTGGGTAACTTTACCCGAATTATGTGTACGTATTAAACATATATATATATATATATATATGATTAGTCTTTTTGGAAAAATAAATCCAGCAGAGTGCTCAAGGAAAATCCGAAATATAAGAGAATATTTATATTTTGTGTACAGAAAGTTGTTAGATGAGACAAGTCATTGGTACCGTCCGTTTCAAGCCCGATAATTAGGACCGTTTAAGATTTGAAATATTTAAAAAAAAAACTTATTTTCGAAATTTTTAAACGTAATTCGATATAATTAAACGAAATTTAAGTTTTTAACCGATACCAATATAAATTTTAAGCTTTTTATATATTTAAAAAAAAAAGGTTTTTAAATTAAATTGGTTTCAAATTAAAATAGATTTATATATTGAAAAAAAAATTATATATAAAATAAATTTTCAATCGAAATTAGATTTTAAATTTAAATAATAAAAATGTTAAAGTTAATGAAATCATCACCATCCGATAAAAAATACGGGGGGGGGTGATTTAACAAAACGAGAGTTAAATGTGAACTCGCGAGGTATATATATTTCACACTTCCGGTTATAAAATAAGCGAATATTGGCTGAAGAGAGCTTGATAAGGATATCTTGAACGGGCCTAATCATAGGACTTGAAACCGACGGTACCAATGACTTGTCTCATCTAAAAACTTTCTGTACACAATATATATATATATATATATATATATATATATATATATATATATATATATATATATTAAAGAATTTAAATACCTGTCCTAGGAAGAGTACAATTCATTATCTGCACTGAACAGTTTTGCGCTACTTTTAATTGTCATACGAACATTAAAATATAGATATAATGCGAGTTAACCTTCTGCCTAGACTCGTTTTTTAAATGTAAATCAAAATCCATTACATGCTTTTTATTATGAAAGATGTCTAAAAATTAAGGCTTAAGCTTAAGGAGTCTATAGATGAAACTGAAATTTAGGAATCTTGCTTAATTTGTATCTATTGACTATCGACCATATTTGATGCAAATCTGAAATATTCACTTTTACAGTTGTGGCGTTTTTCTATTAACATTTCTCTTAAAAACAGGACATTAAATATTGATCAACTTGTCAGGTCGTCCAATCCATCTGTCTGGCAGTGTTGTGTTGTATCTAACCCTGAGGCTTCAGTGTAATGGCGCCCCATCTTGTTGGAAAATTAAACACAACACCAAAAATTCCTACACTTTCCTTTTATTTTATATTTAATTTATTATTAAAATTATCATTATATTTACTTTAGATTTATTTATTTACCTAAAATTATTACTTTATTTTTAGTATTTTTATTTTCATTTTTATTCATTTATATATTAATCTCTATAAATCAAAATAAAATGTTCAAGTTTTTTACGTTAATTTAGTTTAAATTAATGTATGCTTCTGATCAGATTTTAGTTGAGACACTATATACTTGGATTTATGTAAACAGTTTTGAATTACCTCCTAGTGTTTAAGAAAGTTTACTTTGGATATTATTATGATACGATTCAAACTTATTAATAAATAATTTAATAAAACCGAAAATTAGAAAAAGGTTTTTTTTTTAGTTTCGTATATGCTAATATGTGTAATATATTATAATTATTGATGTTGTTTAGGTATATATGGTTAGATTAATTTATAAATAATAAATTTAACAATTAATAAATAGAACATTTCTGGCAGAATTTACCTAAATTAATAGAATTTGTTAGTACGAATAGATGGGTTTTAGTGATTTTATTTTTAAATTCAAAATGGCGTAATATTAATGTTTAATAATATTATGAGGTATTTACAGCTTCTCTTCCAATCTTAGGATTTTTAATCATGTCAAAACGCATTTTATCTCCTTTTGATCAGTTGATTGTTGCTATTTCTTCTCATGAATAAAAGACAAAATAGATTCACTGATTGATATAAAAATTAAGTGGTTGATTTTGTGCAACGAAACAGATACTGTCAAAAATGGTAAATGCACACAA
>NC_136492.1:24107155-24142155 GCF_053919585.1 Euprymna scolopes | reverse complement strand
GATATTTGTCGTCCGAAGGATCAAGCTTCAAAATAACACCTATCCCGTGAAAATCTGTTGTGTGTTTCTAAATCCAAAATTGATTTTTATTTTATTTACCAGTGTTGTATTTATCAGATTAGGATTCATCCATTTGACTACTTATTATTATCATTATTGTTGTTGTCGTCGGCGTCGTCGACGACGATGACAACAACGACGTCGCAACTCGCACAAAACCCTACTTGTAAGACATCAGTTTAGGTTCTTAGTGATCTAATACACCGCTTGTCTGAATCGAACATAGTCAAATTTCGCTGTGGTTTACTTGATTTGTGTTAGCTGGTAGAATTTTTTGTGTGTGGCGCGGTTGCTCAGGTGGAAAGGTGTTTTCCTCGCGTCAAGAGATTATTGTTTCATGTCCCGAGTTCGGATGTGTTCTACTGGTGATTCCAGGTGGGCACGAGACTCGTGTCTTAAACTTCCGGTTTGTTGGCTTCTGTGAGCTACAACGTTGTATGATTGTGGAAATGTATATATGTAATATTTTGCTTGTATTCTTCCTTATACAGTACGTTACGCTTGGAGAAAGGCCTAATTCAATTTGTGATGGTCAAATCACTTCAAAAAGGCAAAATTCGTGTAATTTGGTTCTGAAAAAGCCAATCTGGAAAGCCTGGAAAAGAATATGAAAGTAGCCGCCCTTTGACGTGATTCATAGAATTGTCCTTAAAAACCATATATCTACTTTTTCCAAACGATTTTCAGATGCCTTCGTTACTGTGCCACATTCGCAACTGTAAAGGAGAAATGACCAGGTGTATGTCTTCAAGATTCTGGTTTTTGTGTTCAGCTTTGTGTTTCGGTTTCCCTTCATGCTAGGGGAGGCGGATTTTGGTATCGCTATTTTCTTGATTTCCGCGCCACTCTTACCATCAGATGTAATAGTACAACTCCGGTACTTGAGTGTATCTCCCTGTCAAATAGTCTCACATTAACATTTAATATTGCATTTTGGTAGATAACCGTGCATTCGGTCTTCTTATTAAATTACAATCCTTTTTTTTTCTCACTTTCATCCGTTACTGTCGTCAGTATTCGTTGCAGTTTGTCTACGGATCCTGCGATGGGAACAGTGTCATCTGCCTATCTGAAATTGTTGATGCTACGACAGCCTAGACTGTCACTGATTTTCAATTTAGCATTAAATCATTTCACTATAAATGTTGAAGAGGTCAGACGAGAAAATACACCGTCTCACTCCTCAGCAGATTGGTCTGTAGCCGCTGCAATCATTGTCAACCCTGATGCCTGCTTTCTGCTCCTAATAAAGGTCTCTGAGGACACTAAAATCTCTGATGATGGTAGTGGTGATGATGATGATGATTGAATATTTAATATATAAATGGGTATATGTCTGTCTGTCTCCATATTTTCAAACTCTATCTCTTCCGAAACTAAAAGTTGCAAAGTGGTGGCCGGACCCTCAAATGATTGGATCTTTCACGAACTGTGCATCTAACCGGTTAAAAATAGTTTTTAAGCGGTCAAAATTGAAAAAAAAATCCTTAAACATATTGTACATTCATCTTAATTTATTTTTCATTTTTTTTTTACTTTTAATCAGTTCATATGCGTGATACGATGGTACAGTGGTAACGTCACCAGCTTTAAATGCTTCGGTTTTGATTTTTAGCTGATGGCACCCAATTGTTCTTTTTTTTTTTTTTTTTTTTACATTTGAAATCACGACTCTATAATAATATATACGAAATCTGGATAAATTAAAATATCATATTTAAGAGTATTTTACGACCAGGCAGTAATCCATAAGAAACATCAATAAAACGATATTCTAACAACTTCAATTTTATATTCAATTTTTAAACTTTAAACATTGTCTCGAATCAAAATGCTGTAATGCAAAATTAGGATCTTTTTACTTCGAATTCACCAGTACCCAAATTATCTTACAAAAAAAACAAAAAAAAAACAAAAAAAAAAAAAACGGACGATTTCGCAAATAAAATCTAATTTTTTGACACTTCTACATTTTAGCATCCCCGGCGAAACATTATGATGGTTTGAACGCCATTACTTATTTTAATTTATCTCAAAAGTTTAATTAAATGATACTTGCGCAGTTTACAGGCAGTGCTGAAAATGTCATATTTAGAAACCCATTCTTAACGTGAGGAGGATGCTTTTGCCTGAGATGTTAAAATACAGAAGTCTTTTTCTTCTCGTCTTCAAATAAATTCTACATGTTTTAATTTGTTCATAGGATCAGCCTTTACGTAAAAACATACCATCGACAAGCGAAATGTGTCTTATTAATCATCTGGAATGTTCGCTTTCCAACTATTAAGATATATATATATATATATATATATATATATATATATATATATATATATATATATATATATTACACACAAGGATCGTTCCAAAAGTAAGTCTCCTATAGTTAAGAAGACGTTAGGTAGTTTGTAAAAACTCAATGATGGTCAGTAATGGTGATACTACTTTAGTAGTGCTTAACTAAGCACTAAGAGGACGGGTCAGCAAAAATTTATTTACATAGGACTTGAAAAGGACCAAATTATAGTCAGTCGGTAAACAGCTCCGCAGTATCTCGCCCCACAGAAGGACAATTCTATAAAACATCCTTGGTGTATGATTACTATGTTCTGTGACCAGTAGTTTAAAAGTTTATCGGTTAAATATTTACACACAGATAAACACATACATAGATCTACTGTTTTAATTATATAGGTATCCTGTTTTTAAAATTCCGTCAGACTTCTTTGCCTTCAATTCTAAAATGTCTACAATGTCAGATGTCTCTAAAAGTGACGAACCATATTCCGCCGAGGCAATAATGTTCGCGATAAAGCCTATAAGAGTGTTATTTATTTAACGGAATTTCTCGATTTATTTGTAAGTACGAGTCTAATGAAAACTATTTTAGCAACGTTTATTTATTTATTTATTTATTTATTCATTTAAGCTCATTAGGTAAAACTTTACAAATATAGTCAGCGACGACAGACAAATTCGCGCTAAAATTATCGAACATTTTTTTGTTGTTGTTGTATTGTAACATTTATTTGTGTTAAGAAAATTCTTTTCCCCCTGAATGACTTTCTTCTCTTCGTATTCCCAATCTATTCATTTCACGAGCAATTACACCCATTAAAACACAGAGACTCTGCCCTTCGGCAAGATATTAACCAACTCTAATTTGTCGCCTTTCTTTCTTTTTTTTTTTGTTTTTGTTTTGTTTCTTTTTTCTTTCTCTCTTCACTATATGCATCTCCGCACCTCTCTGTAAAGTTTCGTCCGTTCTACATCCAATTACATTTTAGATTAAAACTAGTCTGGGTGCCTGGCGTTGCCCGGGTGTTTGGAGGTGTGTTGATCAAAAAAAAAAAAAAATGGTAATAGGCAGGCAGTCTCGAACCCGTACCGCGAAGGAGGAAAATAACGTGAAAAAAAAAAAAATCTGACGTCTTTGGACTTGCGTAAATTATATACGGGAAGTGGCGAAGGTTTAAATTAAGGCTAGTCAATTGAAAAGAGAAGATGACTTTTGAAAATATCGACGAAAAAAGCGACCCCTCCTTGTAGGAGAGTGCCGAGTTGAGGGTGAAGGAATTAATGTTTTGGGCCAATTTGTCGATATTTGTCGTCCGAAGAGTCGAGCTTCAAAACGATACCTATCTCGTGAAAAGCCGTCGCCTCTGTCGAAAGTTTTCGACATACACACATACATACATACGTACATACATTTAAACAGACAAGTGATATTTATATTATAAACTAGCGAGGGGTACCAGGCGTTGCCCGGGTGTTTGGAGGTGTGTGTGGAAACTCCGGAGGTGGGGAGGGTTAAAAAAAAAGTAAGTATGAGGATCGAACCCGAACCGTTGAGGCAAAGTTGTAAATTAAAGTGTGGGGGGAAAAAAACGTGCGACGTTAACCACGTGAGATGCTAACGGAAACACGTTTGAATTTATTTAATTACTTGGATTTAGCAGGTGCCCGTTTTAATGAGTTAATGAGGTCAAGTTTGACTGTGGGATAGTATTATTTCATTTACTGCGGAACGCTTTTATTTATTTTTATTTTCCCAAGATGTTATAGAAAAAAGACTAACCCACATGCGGCGAGCGACAAATGTTGAATATTTATCTTCCCGAAATCGAGCAAATTAAATAGACAGGCGAGCTTCGTTGTTAACTCTGAGATATTACGATTTATATGTGATATAAAAAGTTTTAAAAGTTGGGGAACCGACCGACCGCTTCTCTGAACAAAGCCTTTTGTAGACATACAGAAAAAGCGAACACACAACATACATACATACATACATACATTTTCGCTTTTATATATATAGATGACATGCACATCATTAAGCGCGCAGAGTAAATTGACACACTTGATACAAATGCGTCCAACTATCACTATAAAGGACTCTGTCTGACAGTTAGGGTTATCGTTAAGTTTAAACTTACATTTTCTCATTTTGTCACATATGTGCAAAATTTCATTTTCGTTTATCTGTCACGGCCAAGTTAAAAGTTACAGTTTCATCGGGTTTTCAGGCTTAAGTTGAAAAACATTTTTCGTATGCCCGTCAGTTTAAGATGAAAATTTCATTTCTGTCGTGCTATAGTTTTAAATTTAATTTCCATTTGTAAGTCACACACACACATGTTTTAAATTGCATTTTCGTCGATTTGTTTGCTTAAGTTTAAAACTGCATTCTTCTTATATCTGACGCTTAAGTTTGAAATTGCATTTACATTGCTCTGTTATTTTGTTTATCTCCTTTTGTTTTTACACAAGGTCACGTGTTAGTTTGGTGAAATTGTGTTTCTTGGAATGAAGTAGATTCGAACTCGGAAAACCCAGGTTTTCGGTCCGTAGCGTTAACCACTTAGTCACCGTCACCTTTATGTTGGTCTATTATGCTTAAGTTTGAAACTTAATTTTTTCTTGTCTGTCATACTTGAAATTTATTTTACGTTATTGGTTTTAAGTTTAAAATAGAAGTTTCGTCAGTCTGTCATGCTTAGTTTTTAAAATTCCATTCACGTTGGTATGTAACGCTTAAGTTGAAATAGCATTTTCATTGCACTCTAGTTCAGCATTTAATTAACGTTTGTCTATCATGCTAAATTTTAAATATCGTTTACGTGTTGCTGTCACGGTTAAGTTAAAAATAATTAAATAGATATAAAGATAACATACATGAGGGAAAAAACGAATATACATATATTCAAAGCAATGATAGAAGCCCCTGAAAAACAACTTTTAGTCATTGATTGAATGGAACTGTAATTGGATGGTAACATTTGATGCTACTAAGACTCACCTTTAAAAATTACAAGAAAAATTGCAAAAAGCATTTTCGGCCACCGATCGCCAAGATAAATAACATCATTTTTTTTTTTTTTTTTTTTTTTTTTACATAGGCATCACCACATTATCAAGGCCCAGAGGCCACTCAAGGATAAGGGTTAAAGAGTGTACAGTAGAAATTGGACAATATAGTAATCATTAGTAATGAAAATTTGGTAAATTTGATAACTTATATGGAACGGCTCATCAAGAACTTATTTACTTTAGACTTGAACACAACCATATTGTAGTCAGCCGGAAAGCAGGAAAACGGAAGACAATAACACAGGCGTTCAGTTCTAAGAAAGAAGCTTTGTTCATGGAATCTACGATTAGGTTTAGGCACAGATAAAGAGTGGGGGAATTATTGATAGTGTTTACAGCTAGACGAGTGTTTCTTGTGAAAGTTTGGCGAGGGGGGACCATAGATTGAAGCTCAGTCGAACACTTTCCATGAAAATAACGATACATCAGAGACAAACTCGCAACATCTCTTCTGTGAGATAGAGGTTGCAAGGAGGAGAAAAGGACATCTCCTACGAGGCTACGAAGTCTATTTTGAACTCTTTCAAGGCAGGACAAGTCCTTTCTAGCAGCTCCTGCCCAGATGTGGCAACAGTATCCCATCCTTGGACGTACCTGGCTCTTATATAGATAGAGAATAGCATCAGCAGTGAGATATTTACCGGATCCTATATGAGAGTGCAGCTTTCAAACTTCTCCGCTTGATATTCACAGGCGACGTGAATTGGAACAAATGCATTAAGCATATTGCCATTCTATAGCAAGAATTTGCCCATACATGGAGTATTAGTATTACATCTGGGTTGATGCATCTACCACTAGTCTCTCACAGTTAGACAGGGTTCAAAAACGAGTGTCAAATTATATAGGTTCCGTACTATCAGCCAAGCTACAGCATCTGTCCCATCCCCGCCATGTTGCTTCCCTTTACCTGTTTTACGAGTACTTTAAATGAATGTGCTCTGATCAACTCAGAACACTCGTGACCTTTAGAGAACATACTCCTGATTAATCCGGTAAGCAGCAAAATCGCGCCCTTTAGTATTGAGGTCTATAAATGCTGGAAAACCTACGTTAATAGGTTTTTCTCTATAACTGCCTGCTAGAATTTGTAATTTCTTCCATTTTCTGCGTCTCTGATTATACTAAGCTGTAGAAATTTAAATGTAATGTGAATAAACATCGCGCTGTAGAACTCCCTACAGTACACTGTTAGACACTATTTCAAATAGTAGGCCGTTTACGACCAAGGGGCAATACGCCTTGTTTGGATGTGAAAAAGACATTAAAAACCTTATAAAAGCAATTTTGTCAGTTTATCAGAAGTAATATTGAAACTGAATTTTTTGCCGTTTTAGCAGGCTTAATTTTGAGATTGCATTTACGTTTGTCTGTCAAGCTTATATTCGTTGGTCTGCCATATTTAAATTTGAAATTTGCGTTTGTCTACCACGTTTACGATTTAAATATCATTTCCACCTCATTCTAACGTTTCAAATTATATCTTCGTTTGTGTTTTATGTATACTTAAAACACTCGCCTAGCTGAAACCACTATCAATAATTTCTCCCACCCTTTATCTGTGCCTAAACCTAAACGTAGATTCTATGAACAAAATTTCTTTTTTAAAACTGCACGCCTGTGGAACGAACTCTGTTTCGTTTTCCTGGTTTCCAACTGACCACTATATGGTAGTCACCAAGTTCAACGTGATCAATTCTTGATGAACTGTCCCCTTAATTAATCCAAGTTACAAAATTTCCACTACTAACGATTACTACGATATTATGCCATTGACTACTGTACACTCATTAGCAATTATCCTCGAGTGGCCTCCGAGCCTTGATAAGTGGTGACTCCTTAAAAAAAACAGAAAAGTCCTTGGTCTGTACTGTTGAAGTTGAAATAGCATTTTCATTACTCCAGTTCATGGAGAGAGAAAGCATATAAAGTGTACGTGCGCTTATCCCACATTACAGTAGCAGGGAAAGTGACGTTAGAGCGCGTGGTCGGTTCGTCGACTCAACAGGTCGAACGCTGGTCCGGACAAAAAAGGGAAGTTGACAAGTTTTGTTGACTTTTATACTGGGGTCAACTGCGCATGTCTAGCTTTCACTTTAAAGGAAGTGACGTCACAGCTCGGGTGGGTGTGTGCGCGTTAGCGTGTGTGTGTGTGTGCGTGTGTGTGTATGAGGATGTGCATATGCGTGTGTGTGTGCGTATGTGCATGCGTACGTGTGAGTGTGTATATGTGAAGAAAAGCATGTTCGAACAAGTTCAACATTTAATTAACGTTGGTTTGTCGCGCATTTTTAAAAATTTTTCGTTTACTTGTCTTTGTTATACTTAAGTTAAAAAAAAATAACATCTTCTTCAGTTTACCAAACTTCGATTTAAAATTGCATTTTCCTCGGTTTTTTTTTTTTTTTTTTCACGCTAAAGTTAGAATTTTCATTTACATTTGTCTATCATACTTTATAAAGTCATTTCTATTGGTATGCCATGCTTAAGTTTGAAATTATATTTTTCATTAGTCTTTTGCGCAAAAGTTCAAATTAGATTTTTGTTAATTTTTTCCCCCAAGGGAGCATACTCGAAAACCTATAAAAGTCGTCAGCGTAAAGGTTTTTTTTTTTGAGTTGGAAAGACATTGACTGGAAATATTTCTGAAAACTCATGGAAAAAATATACGTTACTTCGTATTTGCACCAGAGAGTAAGTAACTACAATGAATGTATTCATGTATCGAAATAAACAAATTATGTTTTTAAGTAAAATAATCCGCATCGAACTAATACTGATTACTATTTACTAGAGATGAGACGATTCCAATATTTTTTCGAATCCGATTCAATTACCGATTCCGTATTAATTTACCGATTCCGATGAAATTTCCGATCCCGATAAAATTACGGATTCCGGTTCAGATTCTTTCTAAATCTCTACATATTTAAATATAAATTTGTTATTTTTCACGATTACCGTAAATGTTAAATGTGCAAATATTTTATCAAACCTAAGGATACAGTTGTGAGGGATGATCTATCGATTTTTTTTTTTTTACTAATAGCTTAAAACCAATATATATTCATTATTTTAATATTACTATCAGCGGGGGAATACTTTTGTTTATGGAAAATCAAATAAAAAAAAAAGCCAATTAAAAGAATCGTTTTTGGCATCGGAAAATAATCACAAATTTTTTCCCGATTCTGATACCGATTCCGATACCACAAAAAGTGTCGATTTTTTCGATTCCGATTAATCGTCCTAACACTACTATTTACGTTTAATTTCTTATATTAAACATCGGATGCTTATGCAGAGAAATGATCGCGCTATTTTTTTTTTTTTTTTTTACTAATATTTTCAATTTAAAATCAAGTTTTATGATATTTGTTTTATTACATTGTTAGGTGGAAGAACAGAAAACAAAACAGTCTCCCCTCCCGATGTAAAGAATGTGTTTCTAAATAAAAACGTCATTATTTCAGCACGGTACTTTCTCTGCATAAGTACTAAAACTTGTTTGATATGTTTTCACGTTATCATGCTTTGTTAATTGTTTAAATTCATAAATCTAATATCTAAAGAGCCATATGTCTGTCTGTCTGTCTCCATATTTTCAAATTCCATCTCCTCAGAGACTAAAAGTCACAGAGCGGCGCTAAGGGCCTTAAATGATTGGATTTTTTTTTACGGACCGTTCTTCTATGGGTCTTTGTCGGGTTAATATAGTTTTAAGGAGTCCAAAAAGGGGTCAAAATTGAAAAGAAAAAAACTTATACATTTTGTATATTTATCTCAGTCTATTTTTAATTCATAATTTGTAATCATTTCATGTGCGTGTCACGTTGGTACAGTGGTAACGTCACCAACTTTGAATTCTTCGGTTTCGATTCTAGCTGATGGCAAAGCCCTCACATCCCCCGCTAGTTGCGTATCCATTAAAAAACATCCTTTAGACTTACAGAATATTCGAATTCGGGTATTGCATATTATTATCTACTCTGCCGATTACTTTTTCAGTTTTGTTTGGAATTCGGTTATCCGACATCATTCTAAGAATGTTTACATATATTTAAGAAGAAGAAAAGCAAAGCGAAGAAGGAGGAAGTGTAGAAGCAATAAAAAAAATCGACACATATAAAAATATATACAATTTTGTTAAATTACTAGCTTATTATTAGGTTCGTGCAAAAATAATGTCATTTTTTTACGTTCAACTTAAAGTCAAAAAACGACATTATTTTTGCATCAACCTAATATAATAATTTATTATATAAATCTCACCTGTCTGTGTTAATGTATGCATGTGTGTATGCATGTATGTATGTATGCCTAAAACTTTCGACAGAGGCAACGGATTTTTTACCAGATCAGTATCGTTTTAAAGCTTGACCCTTCGGACGACAAATATCGAAAAATTGGCTAAAAACCCCAATTTCTTCACCCTCAACTGGGCACTTTTCTACAGGTAGGGGCCGCTTTTTCGCCGATATTTTCGAAAGTCAAGTCCTCTTTTCGATTAACTAGTCTTAATTTAAACCTTCGCCACTCCCGGTTTGGCGATGAGCGCAATGGCAAAGACGTCACGGTTTTTTTGGGGGGGGGTCACGTTCTTTTTCTCTTTCGCGGTACGGGTTCGCGCCTGCCTGCCTTCTACAACATTTTTTTTATTTTGCTCAAAACACACCTCCAAACACCCGGGAAACGCGGGGCACCAAGGCTAGTCTATAATATAATCGGCAAATAACACAACTGCCTTGTGGATGTCTTGAGAAAGTAAACTTTGACAAAAATCTGGGGGTCAACATAGGCGGATCGTGAACCACTGCAACATCTTTCCGGCAAATCCTTCATTTGTGCTGGCTCCAATCATATTAGCTTACCTTTCCGTCGGAATTCGTCTGCTACACCGACAGTTGGGGGGGGTAACTGAGCAAACCTAGACCTTATCATCTGCACAGGTTGGCATCTGGAAAGCAACTCCAGCTTCTACATCTGATGCACTATAGCAGACGCTGCAGTGCATCAGATGTAGAACGATTGTCTTGTGAGACAGAAAATTGTCTGCATTTTCATCATCATCATCATCATCATCATCATCTTACTACTACTACTACTGTATACGGCATAATCACGTCGACACACCGGTTCCCGCTGGATCACCGAAGTTAAGCAACGTTGGACCTCCTCAGTACTAAATGGGTGACTATTTGGGACTTTCAGGTGCTGTATGTGCTCTCCGCTTATCTTGGCATTGTTTCCAGTCGTCCTGGTCTTCTCCTTGCCACTGGACTCAAACAGTGCAGATTCAGGAGAGGTGTGGTTGGGGATTGCGCAACCGTTGCCTCACAATTACACACACTACTGCACCTACAGGGGGTATCCTTTGTCTTTCAAGACTGAACGGAAGCATGAGGGACTACTACTAATAATAATAATACTACTACTACTTATAATAATAGTAATAAACAAAATTTGGAGTTAGTAGTTAATGCTATTTAATTGATTCTTAAAATGCATCAAGAGAGAAAATAATTATACAATCTGTCTGTATGATTATCGTGGCACACGGTCTCTTCCGTGCGAGATTTTCGTTCGAGGTACTGGCCGGGTTCTATTCGGCAAGGTCTTGGTCCAATTATTTCCTCAGTATTTTCTGGATCAGTCCCTCATCCATGGTCCTCATGCAAAGAAGATTATTTGTATTTTCTTTTTCATTTCTCGGCTATTAACTATACTGCAAGATTGCAGCGCAAACGTTTCAAATTTTAATTTCCTTCTTCTGTCATTTTCAGCGCTAAGGGCGCAAGTTGAATGGGCTTATCTTAAGACTACGTTTTTGTTTTTAAATGGACGTATCTTAAAACTATCAAATCTTGTTTTCCTCTTCAGAACTCTTGGTTGTTTTTATTTCTTTGTTCTTTTTTTTTTTTATTTCCTTCGCTTTTCTTCGCATTAAGTCATGCTTGAATTGTTGGTTTTAAAATGGCGGCCAGGTAGACATTTTTTGTTTTGATCAAACTGTTGCTGACGTCACTATTTACCGAATGAGTCAGAGGATAAAAATACGAAAATGGCGGAAACCGTGAGCGTGTTTTCGGCGCCAGAAAGCGCAGAACAAATGAAAAGATCGCATCTTTTATATTAACACTTAAAATGTTTATTTCAGAAAACTCGGAAAATGTTTCCCGAATGTTTCTTTATTTTTTTCTATTATTATATTTCCCTTAAGCATATTCAAAAAAGATATCACGACCAAACCCCTATTTTTCTTTTGTTTATAATGTAGAAGAGTCGCGGCTGTAAAGGAATGTGACCAAAAATCTGTTCAGACATCAAAATAGTTTTGTGTCGTTGTTTTTATTATATACGAGGTGTCTTCAATAAGTTTCCAGACTTTTTCGTGCGGACATTTTTATTGATAGTGCACACATGAAATGCTGTTCCCCATTCGAATTAATCTCCTCCGGCTGCAAGGCACTTGTTGTACCGTTCCAACAAATTTTGGAAGACACTATGGAAATCCTCTTGTGTAAGAATGCCAATGACCCTCGTTACAGCCTCTTTCATCTGCTCAATTGTCTCATAACGACAGCCTCTAAGGTTTTCCTTGGGCTTTGGGAATAACCAAAAGTCACATGGAGCCAGGTCTGGGCTATGGGGAGGGTGAGGAACTGTCCTGGTGCCTACCTTGGTCAAATAGTTTATGACAAGGATGGAGCACCCTTCGGACAAACTTCGCATACATCTTCCGCATCTTCAGTTACTCGCGAATAATTGTGTGTACAGTTCCCACACTGACATCAAAATGTGAACTTATCATCTCTATAAACACACGACGGATTTTATTCATAAAATTCTATATTTAACCAATTAACTCTTGTGTTCTGACTCTCTTACTCCCCTCACACCTCTCACTATCCCTGCCTTCTTTGAATCTTTTATGCAATACCAGAACTGATACTCGATTCATGCAAGATGGTCCAAAAGCAGTCTGAAGCATTCTATACGTTTCTGTGGCATTTTTGTTTTTCAAATTTAAAACAGAATTTTATTGCATATCGTTCTTCTAAAATGTCACATTCAGATTGCATTATTTAAATTCACCAGCGGTAATAATAAGCTTTAGTAGTGTGTGTTCCTTCTCCTATTGCCCCTGTTCCTTTGAACCTGGAAATATAAAAATTAATCAGTCATCTCATACGATGTATAGCTTAAAATAACATACTGAATGTTCAAGAGTATATGACAATTTTAAATACCCGTACAAAAAAAAAAGTCTGGAAACTTCTTTTATATTCTTCGTATTATTAAACCAGGAATTATTTCCATTAAAAATCAAGTTAGTATTATGTATCTAAAATTTAGAAAAACACGTTTTAAAATTGTAAATAGTATGTGAATAAGTTAAATCACACGGCATTAGGTGAAATTCGGTCGCCATCTTGTTTTATTTTTGCTTATTGGCATAAAGTTGACACTTTTCAAGCTTGATTTTTTTTTCAATGTTAGATGCATAATAATAACGAGATTTTAAATGAAAACAGTTCCTTTTTTAATAATGTTGAGCAGAAACAAGATAAAACTATTTGAATGCTTACCCAAACTTTTGGTCGCGTCTCTTCATAGCCGCGACTTTTATATATTAATTATTTTTATCTTCTTCTTCTATCTTCTTCTCTTCTATCTATCTATCTTCTTCTATCTATCTATCTATCTATCTATCTTCTATCTTCTTCTATCTATCTATCTATATAAATAAAATGAACTCATTTTTTCCCCGTCGGATTTTGACCTTAATAGGATTAAAAATCAAGATATTTCATGCAAATATAATATGCACAAACGGCAGAACAATGTCTGAGGTGTGTTATAGGTTTATTATTTCTCAAATTCCTCGATAATCTTAGATTTCTATACTTTTTCTACTGAGAAGTCACGGCCAAAATTGGTTAAGATCAATGGAAGTGGTAAAATATTTTCTCTCTAAAAAATTCCCCCTCCCCCTGCCACCACTTAACACCGTTTGGGGATCGTTCACAAGGAACAGTTGAGAAGAGAACACCGGTTTGGCTTCGTAGTTCTTTCATGTGAAGTTATTTAAAATCACTAAACTAAGCTGCAGTGCTCTGTGGCGTAGTGGTTAGCGTGCTGGACAATTCACATTATATTTTCACGTTCGCGCCGACCTACCGTAGTCGTTTTTCTTTTTTCTTTTTTTTTGTTTTTTTTTTCCTAAACAACTGGAATGGACTTTTCTTGGTGGCCGAACTGTTAACGTTGCAGATGTTTTTGTTTTTTTTTTCACACTTTATTTTCCTACTTTTACTCATGACTCCGGGTTTGATCCTTCCTACTTACCTACCATAACATTTTTTAAAGCTCCCCCCCCCCGTCCCGGAAACAAACACTCGGGCAACGCCGGGTACCCCCGCTAGTTATTATAATATAATGTGTAAGCGCAAAGAAAATTTTTACATTTTATTACAGAGTAATTATTTTATTTATTTATTATTTTTATTTGGAAATTAAGTTCTTAATGATCTGAAAAATACAATATACGGGCAATATTTGTTCGAAATTTTCAACTACGAATCTTTATTTTATTTTTGGTCCCTCGACAAAAGAAGGATGGACCTGTAAATTCACCCTTGTCCGTTCGTTCGTTCGTCTGTTTGCACTTTTCTCAATAACTACGCCTTGAAATTTTGCGCTAATATCAAACATGCGTATCATGTTTGATATTAGCGCAAAATTTCAAGGCGTAAAAATGTAACAGAACGGATTTTCCGGGAAAACTCCGGTTGTCCCCTTAGGTGGGGGGGGGGTTATTGAGAACTTAACTTGATGGCTTAAATTGACAACTTTGTTCATATGAAAAAAAAAAATTGATGACTTGGATTTTTATAAAACTTTCTGAAAAGTTGTAACTAACTGATTCTATATAATTTTTTTCGTCTGTATTTCGCGGCTCTTTTAGGGCTAATAAAACACTCCATTTTTGGGACTATTTTACCATATTTGTCCAAAATTTTCTGTGTATGTCTATTTAGCAGTTTTACAGTGTGCTAAACTCAAATTCAAATATGTTCAGGCCTTGGGAATTTTGGGGGCTAAATGGAGGGGGGAGGCAAATGATGGACTTAGTCATTTCTTTCTTTTTTTTTTGCATGGTGCAGAACTCAAATTTACATATGTTAAGGCCTAAAACTGCACCGTTTGTTCCTTTTCACCAGGATTTGACGTCCCCTGGTGGCTTTTCGGCTAAATAGGGGGTGGGCAAATGCTGAACTTAGTCATTTTGTTATGCCTCGTTCACTGTGCACTCGTGGAGGACCATGCATGCGTCACTTGTTTTTTGGTTTAATTTTTGATTAAGTTCTTAATGATCGAAAAAATACTATATGCGGGCAGTATTATTAAAAAGTTTGACTAATGCCCAGGTAACTACATCCAAAATTGGCGTAGGAGTTTGCTAAAATCTGCAAGGGTCAACTCTTTCAACTTTAACTTTTTGGCAGCAAATTTTAACCCAAAATTGATTAAAAAGCTTGCTGCATGTCTGAATACATTTTATGTAAAATTTCAAATTTTTAGACATAAAATTGGCTGAATAATTTGCTAGAGACGGCAAAGATAAAATCTTTTAACCTTTCACCCCTTTGTAACCAAATTCTCGCCCAAAAACCGATTAAAAAACTTTCCTATTTCTGAATACACTTTATGTCAAATTTCAAATGTTTAGACCAAAAATTGACTGAGTAATTTGATAGAGACCACAGAGGTCAAATTTTTTAAACTTTGGCCTTAATTTTGACCCCCTTAACGTTTATTGTTTTAGGCTCAAAACAAATCAAAACCATTGATCCATGTTCAAGTAACCTACATTTAAAATTTCAAGTGTTTAGACCTAAAATTTGCAGAGGAGTTTGATAGAGTTGTCAACTGTCAACTCGTTGAACTTTGACTTCTTGACAGCCAAATGTCTGTCCGAAAACCGATTAAAAAGATTTCCCCAAATCTCAATATCCCTTTTGCCAAATCTCGAGGCTGTAGACTGAAAATTGACAAACTAGTTTGGTAGGGAAATGTCATCATCATCGGCGGTCACTCGTGTCCGAGTAAGTTGTGGCTTCTGTGGCTCGTCAGATGAGCATAGAGCCCAATCCTAGACCCAATTTTTCTTGTGCAATTTGGGCAGATAAAGGTAGTGGTGGTGGGGTGGGGCTGGGTGTGTCTGGTTGATAATCTGTCCTTTCTGTGCTTGCGTTTATCCTCAGCAGCTTGATTTAGGTCACTGCTATAAAGCGCAGCACCTACGTGGACAGCGCTCCTCCATGCCAACCTGCTCCCAGCCACGTCCTCCCATGTCTCAAGGTCCATGTGAAACCGCTTTAAATTTACTTTGATGTTGTCCTTATGCCTCATCTTTTGGCCACCCTGGGCACGCTTTCCTTCAACAAGCTGAGAGTAGAAAATCTGTTTTGGGAGGCGGAGATCCGGCATTCGGACAACATGACCAGTCCATCTGACCTGGCGTTGAGCAACAGTAGCGGTGATAGTAGGAACGTCAGCCTCACTGAGGACGCTGGTGTTGGTGCGTCGGTCATTCCAACTGATTCTGAGTATTTTTCGGAGGTATCTTTGGTACGTCTCAAGGGTTTTTACATGCCTCCCGTATGTGGTCCAGGTCTCCGATCCATAGAGAAGAGTGGGCAGCAAGACAGCTTTGTATACCATGTACACACACACGGACAAACAATGTCACTTTTATAGATATGTAGATTTTTACATTCATCCCAAAGAAGGTACATAATTGACTACTGAGACTTAACAATCAGATTTATAGGGAGTCCTAAGTGGGAAGTTAGGCACACAAGACGTTTGTTAACATTACATTTAAATACATGCATGTTAGTACGGTCAAGGAATCAAGGTACAGGGAAGGAACTCTACAATTATAGGAGTATGATTTCGGATTTTTCGGTGTATTTACGTTGATGGATATTCAGCAGAGCACATACCAGTAAAAACAAGCACTCGGTTGCAATATTGCGTCGATAAGGTAGGGGATGGAGCATGGTAGACAGTGAGATACCTATTGGATTAGATGCTCTTATTTGGACGCTATCTAAGAAATAGATTAATTATATACATAGATAGGTTGATACAGAGAGAGAGACAGAGACAGATACTATGGTTGGTTCACCAGTCAATATATACCAACAATACACG
Source organism: Euprymna scolopes (assembly GCF_053919585.1). NCBI lineage: Eukaryota > Metazoa > Mollusca > Cephalopoda > Sepiida > Sepiolidae > Euprymna > Euprymna scolopes. The sequence continues at coordinate 24,125,502 of NC_136492.1, read as the reverse complement.
GGTGGGTAGATTTTGGCGTTTAGGTGTGTGCAAATTTTTCTAGTTCGATAAAGAGAATCCATCTTCTTTGCAGCAGACTTGGCTGTATGGACTATCAGGTCAGGTGTTATTAGTAGCATTAAATATAGCCATTCATTTTTAGTCCCATTACACTACAGACAGTAATAATATAAAATTTTATGAACACTATTTTTTTTTTACTGTTGTTGTTAGATTTGCTTTTATAATTGATTTAATAGTTTCAGGCTCAATGGTCTTCGTAGAAAAAATGCGTGAAAGAAAAAGAATCTACTTGATAGCGGCTTCCGTTTTTGCAAGTCGACAGTGGACAAGCGGTGTTTATGAGAAAACTGTCACTATCATTTTCGTAGACTAAAAGTGTTTTTTTTTTATATATACAAAATCGATACTTGAATCGAACGGTAAAAGTGAAACAATCTACTTGATGACGACATCCAATTTTAATTCAGAAACAGGAAAGCGGTGTTTATCAGTTAGCAATTATATTCTATATCCGGTGTTTTTCGTAGTGAGTAATTAATTTGTTTTACCATGTTTCTAAATTATACACACAGACCAAATTCAAACTGTTGTTTTTTTTATAATTGACCATTTTGTATTTTTATTACAATAATCAAATAAAACTTTATTTTATAATTTGAATCTTTTTTTTTTTTAAATAATCAAATAAAACCGTTTCATAATTGTTTTTAAAAATATTTATGAATAAGTTTATTTACTATGCATATTGTTGGCATGTGTTTTCGTCTTGGAAACGATTTAATAATAGTTTATTTATTCATATCTCTAATATGATAAAATTATATAAAAAAGACAGTATAGCTTCGACAACGCAGACGAAACACAAAACTTCGATATGCTCACGAAAGCTCCCTATATATCGTGCAGGTTTTCAAGTATTACACTTTCCTTTTATGGCCTTTTAGTCAAGATCAAAGTGTAGTATCTGTTCTTTAGATGCTGCACTTCCATTTCTTTGTTCCCTTTCGGTGGAGGAGCAGTCCTTCACGACTGAGACAATTTTTTTTTTTTTGTACATTTCTCCACGTTAAAAAACGACTCTGGTGTCTAACTCTGTCCCGTGGGGAGGCATTGTAAATAGGTACACTTTCCTTTTAACCAGTATCGTATCTTCCTAGATAAATTCTAGCAAAGCAACACAAATACAGAGAGTGTAGCACAAAAATTACTCCTTCAAGACATTCTCCTCACACAGCCCCATCATACACCGGGCCCATTACTTCATAGTAATACATTGCCACCGTGATTATTTAATTTTATTCGTTACTGTTTCCCTCTTCACCACACATCATTTTCGACGAAAACAATGATTGGCCCGATTTCAATCGTTACTTCACTTTTCCAGCGATTGCCTTGGTTATTCTCTTTCATTCCATCAATCTATTATTTTTTCGGTGTTTCACTATTTCTGAATGTTTACATAGGGTTTCAACTGAATTAAAACATGGCGTCCCACTATCTCGTATTGTCGTAGGCAATAAACACATTTAAACATAACTAATTAAACAAAGATATGCCTACGAGATCTGCGCTTGTTCTTTATTCAGTTTTGTTTCGCACCAAACACAATATTTTTCGTTCGGTAATGTTACTGTGTTACTAAGAATTGAAGTGGTAATGTAGTCTAGTATATAAAAGGCAAAATGTGTGTGTACTTGTATGTATTGGAAAAACTTTCGACATACACGGTAACGTTTTCAAGCTTGATCATTCAGACGGCAAATATCGAAAAATTGGCCAAAAAAACACTAATTTCTTCACCCTCTTTCGAATATTTTTAGAATATAGCCCTCTCGAATCTCTTTTGATTATTGATCCCTCGAATCTGTTTCAGATATCGCCCCCCTCAAATCTCTTTCGAATACCGTTCTCTCGAATCTCTTTCCAATACCACTCTAATCTCTCTTAACACGTGTCTTTTTCTGAATTGATCCCCGATTTGCGCACACGTTATTCTTTTTAATAATTTTTTTCCTTGCTGTGACGTCACTTCGCTCACGGCTCGATCATTTGGATGCAGCTCCTATACGCGTGTCCACGCACTGTTACAAGGCCAATTACTGTAAAATATTGATGTTTCAAACTTTTAATACGTCTTTCATACAACTCCAACTGCTGAACTTCGTTGATGGAAGCACATATTATTAATAAAGACGAGAGGAAAGAAATTCAACTCTTTGTTCCAGGTTAAAACAAAAGACCTTAATTCCTTTTACGGCCACGAGTGACTTCTCGTCTCGACGTTGACGTCACCCACGTCTTTCTAACGTAATTTCCGGTGTGCACGCATATTTTTTTGTTAAATATTTTTTCTTGCCGTCACGTCATCTCGCACCCGGCTCGTTCATTTGAAACCGCTGCCATACGTGTGTGTGCGCTCTGTTACATAAGATCTTTCTCCTGGGCATTATCGTTTTTTTTATGGATGGTAAAGTATAGTTTCCGTTGTCACGAGATTATACTTCCGGGTCTTCCGCCATCCTCTGGAAAGGAAGTGTACTATATTTTCGTTCGTCATATATAATAAACAAAAAATAACATCTTCCTGGTCGCATATACTTGCGAATAATTATAACAATGTTAAAATCATAAGAGCACAATCAGCTTGCCCGCGAGTCATAGTTTATTCTTACTTTCCAACGTGCGTAGATAACGCTTGGGTGGATCAATGCGCATTCTTTTTTTTTTTTTAAATTCTTTGTTTTTATGTTTGTTGCTTGTCCAGTGAATATTTTCTTTCTTTCCAGAGGACATGACATGGACATTATCGACGCAACGCACACGAGAGCTGCTGGATCACGTGGCTCGCGAGCGAACGAGATCTAATTACATGCGCAGAGCGTAACACACGAGAGTCTCTCCCTGCGCAGATATTAATGCTTCTATCATTACCCTGGCATGTCCGCTCGCACGTGATTAGCACAACACACGTTAGGACATATCGCTGACTAGTTTCACGCTTTCACGTAGAAAGGCTTCACGTTTTCTTTTAAATTCTAATATATATATATGATGGCAGCAAATTCGTTTTCTAACATTGCCAATATATATATATATATATATATATATATATATATATATATATATATATATATATATATATATATATATATATATATATATATAATATAGTAAGTTATAAAATACATATGGCAATTAAGCTAAACAGAATATTCCGCGTTTCATCGACGCTAGGATTCATCAGGCTGATGAATCCTTGCGTGGATGAAACGCGGAATATTCTGTGTAGCTTAATTGCCATATGTATTTTATAACTTACTATATTATATATGTGTGTATATATATATATATATATATAGGCAATGTTGGAAAGCGAATTTGCAATTAAGCTAAACAGAATATTCAGCGTTTCATCGACGCTAGGATTCATCAGGCTGATGAATCCTTGCGTGGATGAAACGCGGAATATTCTGTGTAGCTTAATTGCCATATGTATCTTATAACTTACTACCTAGTTCTACCTACGTATTGAGCACTGTTGAAGTAAATAGTTAAAGTTTAAGCATAAATTTATACTATCGTATATTAATTTATGTGATTCAATTAAGTAATCATATATATATATATGTCATCCACATACAGTACTGTTTCGTTGTATCACAACGCGTATAGACATACACCTTTCCTCAGACGTGGATCGAACCTACAACCGTCGCATTGACAGACGGCAGCTTTCACTATCGGACCACGAATCGGTGCCGTAAATATTTCTCCTCGTGTGTATTAAATGTACGGCATAATCACATTGACACACCGGTTCTCGCCAGATCACCGTAGTTAAGCAACGTTGATCCTGGCCAATACCAGATGGGTGACCATTTGGGAAGGCTAGGCGCTGTATGTACCTTCTGGGAAGGTTGGGCGTGGGGCCAGCACCCTCACCCTGTAAAAAGAACTCTTCGCTACAAAAACATCTACAAATGTTGTAGATGGCCTATGCCCCACCCCAGGGGCTCAAGGGCTATAGATGGGATTGATGGTGTATTAAATCCACACCCACCCGTCGCAACAGTGCTCTAACCATCAGTTTGTTTACAAACAAATTAATAGTGGGTTTCGCTTAATAGCTTAAATATGCGTCGGGTGAAAATATATTTACAAAAGTGCTCAACCCAAAGAGGGAGTGTTTTCCGACTTTCTTTATGGGCATTTAAAATTGTTGTAGAATCATGAAAATTCAGTACGTTGTTGCTATACGTTTTATGAGATGACTGACTAATTTTTATGATTTCAGATTCAAATGAACAGCTACAGCAGGAGTTGTAATATACCCTACTAAAGCCTGATTGTCATAGCTGGTGAATTTCAAAAATGCAGTCTTGGCGTGAGGACACTTTCGAAGAACGGTATGCAATAAAATTGTGTTTAAACTTAGAAAAAATGCCAAAGAAATGTGTTGAATGCTTCAGACCGTTTTGGGACCAGCTAGCATGAATCGAGCATCAGTTTTTGAGTGGGTTAAGAGATTCAAGCAAGGCAGGGAGTCTGTGTGGTATGGTGAGAGGTGTGGGAGGAGTAAGGAAGTCATACCATCAGAGTTGATTGGCCAAATAAAGAATTTCATAAAAAGAATCGTCGTGTGTCTATAAAGACAATGTATGCACAATTTGATATCAGATGTAGAAGATTTGCGAAAAGTTTATCCCAAGCCTGCTCAGAGATCAGAAAGAAAGCCGTTGTTATGGGCATCAAATTAGTTCCTCACTCTCTCTATAGTTCAGACCTTGGTCTATGTGATTTTTGGTTATTCCCTAAGCTTAAGGAAAACTTTAAAGGTTGTCACTCTGAGATAATTGAAGGCATGAAAGAGGCTGCGACGAGGGTCATTGACACGTTATCACAAGAGGACATCGATATGGCCTTCCAGGGGTTATTGGAATGGAACAACAAGTGTATTGCAGCCGGAGGAAATTACTTCGAAGGGAATTAGTTGCATGTGTGTACTTTTTTTTTACACAGTGATCACCACTTATCAAGGCCCGGAAGCCACTCAGGGATAAGGGTTATTGCAAGTACATTACGTTAGTGTGGAGATTTGCTGAATTGTTTACTTAAGGGGGTGGTTCATTAGGAATTTGTTAACATTGGACTTGAAGACATCCAAGTTGTAGTCCGGAGGGAAGCAGGCAGACGGAACAGAGTTCCACATGCGTGCAGTTCTAAGAAAGAAGCTTTGTTCATGGAATCCGCGTTTTGATTTAGGCACAGATAAAGAGTGGGGGAATTTTTCACAGTGGATTCAGCTAAACGAGTGTTTTTCGTGAAAGATTGGCGAGGGGGGACCAGAAATTGGAGCTCAGACGAGCATCTGCCATGGAAATAACGATAAAACAAGGACAGGCTCGCAACGTCTCTTCTGTGGGAGAGAGGTTGCAGGGTAGAGAAAAGGGCATCCCCCACTAAACCACAAAGTCTATTTTGTACTCTGTCAAGGCAGGAAAGGCTGTTTTTAGCAGCTCCTGCCCAGATATGGCAACAGTATTCCATCCTTGGATCAAGTTAAAGGGGCCATACGAAAAAAGTCGGGAAATTTATTGAAGGGACCTTGTATCTATAATCAATGAGAATGTGTGTGTGTGTGAGGACAACTTTCTACCTATATACTCAACAAATTTTTCATCTACAAGCTTGAAATTTGGTATACAGGATATTCAGACATATGGAAACCGTTTAATCTGTTTAAATCCAGAAAAACGGTTGCTAAGGTGTCAAAGTGGAAAATTTGGTACTTTTGGGTCATAGAATTTTTATCTGTTTGTCAACTGTTTCACGACTGCGCATGCGTAACCGTTCATATAACAGCTTCCATATGTTAAGAATAAGTAGGTTTGAACCCCCTTTTTAAGATTAGACAAGCTGGACTAATGGTTATCGTACTTGACTCACTGTCTTTGGGGGTTGGTTCGATTTCAGCTTGAATATTTTTTTACTTGCAAATAGTGAACCGTTTAGAACAACATAATACTCGCACGCACATATCTCAGTGTATGGATGAATTAAAATATATTATTTATGCGTATTTTACGATCAGCCAACGTCGGGCAGCCTTCTAGTAATTATATATATCTATATAATTATATATATCTATATAATTATATATGTCTATATAATTATAAAACGCAAATCATCTTGTTTGCTTATGCGTTTAAATCGTCCATCTGGTTTGAAAAATTCTGCGCATGCATATTACATGAAAACAAAGCAATGAAGGTTTTTATAATCGAAAAAAAAATTTTTAAACCGGCCGAGAGATTCGAACCCGGCAACGAAGTCATCTCTGACTCCATTAGCAAGGACCAAATCTATTCGGCTAGCGTTAACAGCGAAAAATATTGTTGAAATTTAAACATTTATTTTTAAATGCTTTTAACGTCTGCCAGAGTGATCTAATCATTATATGATGATCTGCGCATGTCCGACTTCATTATATGATGAACTGCGCATTGACTGACTGCATTCTAACTTAAAGTGCTCAACGATTACAAACACGTTTCTTAAAATGGCTGACATAATTCTTTACTATAATAATCATTAAATACCTACAGACACTAGTGCTTTATCACTTGGGGAATCATCAGTGCAGGGTGTCACGATTAACACCGGTCGAGAGATTCGAACCCGGCAACGAAGCCATTTCTGACTCCATTAGGAAGGACCAAATACATTATATGCCTGTAATACAAGTTCAGGTAATCTCTGTATTATTTAGATTATTCGTATAAATGTTCTCGTCTTAAGTGTCTTTCACACAACTTTTCTTCAGGTCAATATTACCGAGGGACCGTTTTAGATATTGGATAACATACTAGGTAAAATTCAGTTACAAGTTACACACTTCTGGAGGTTGAAAGTTCAATCCTCAGTAAGTTCGATACTCGGAATAAAACCGCGAATTATTTAAGATCACTACTTGGTCATGGCTGGCGCTTAGCAAGTTGACCTTTTATTTCTAGGTATTTCTCAGCTGAACATTTTATATATTTCTCCAATATTTAACACAAGTGGTCCACGTTCTCTTTTAGTATCTCTCTCTCTCTCTCTCTCTCTCTCTTAACCCTCTGTCTCTTCCACTCTCTCATCAGTTTTCTCTTAAACTCTCTCTCTGTTTCTGTCTGTCTGTCTGTCTGTTTCTCTCTCTCTCTCTCGCTCTCTCTTAACCCTCTTTCTCTTCCACTCTCTCATCAGTTTTCTCTTAAACTCTCTCTCTATCTCTCTCTCTGTTTCTGTCTGTCTGTCTGTTCCTCTCTCTCTCTCTCTCTCTCTCTCTCTCTCTTTCTCTCTCTCTCCAATTCTATGTCACTTCAATTCTCACTTTCCCTCTTCCCCCTCTCTAGCAGGGAGATAGTCGAGCTGATCCCGCAGTTCTTTATCCTCTGCGATAAAAGCTAGATCTACTGCCATGACCCAGAGAACAAGCGACAGAGTTCTCAGTGGAAGCATGATGGGTCACCCAGACCCAAGGACAGACAGATCAAATTCACTCAGAAACTTATAATAATCACTTTTTGTTTAACAGCACGGACATGATCTATATGCACTGGACAGTCAAAAAAGCATAAAATGTTGAGGTTTTAAGGGAGTACAGGAAGATATTCTCTCGGAAGAGGCCAGCAATCTTCAAATCAGGTCAGTGACATTTTCAACCAGAACAACGCATCAGGCCACAACTCTATCCTTGTCACAAACTAATTAACCAAGATGGGCATCAAGACAGTTCATCGCCCTCCATATAGTACAGACTTTGCTTTATGAGTTTTGATTTTTCTCTTAAGGAAAACCTGTCGTTATGAGACAATTGAAGAGACGAAAGAGGCTGTGACAAGGATCATTGACACGCTCACACAAGAGGACTTCCATAGGGTCTTCCAAAAGTTGTTGGAACGGTACAATTGCATTGCATCCGGGGGAGATTACTTCGAAGGGGGGTAGAGTTTCATATGTTTACTATCAGTAAAAGTGGCCATGAAAAAAAATCTCGAAACTTATTTAAGACACTCTATCAAAACCCCCAATACTAATGATTACCACAATACTATCGCATTGATTACTGTACACGCAATAACCCTTATCCCTGAGTGGCCTTCGGGCCTTGATAAGTGGTGACCCCATGTAAAAAAAATACATTCACGTTGGAGAGTATCTGTTGTACACTGGCTATTTAAGTGATGGCCTAAGGCACAAAAAAAAGAACTAAACCTGCCACTACGAACCATTGGCAGTCATTTCCATAATAATGCGAACAAACTAAAATTCAGCCTCGATTGCAAAGGTAAAGCCTCTCGAGAGATGACAAAACCATTCACAAAGTCACTCAACTGTATTTTCTCTAGCTCTCTTGCCCCTCTTCACTGTCTCCCTCTTTTCTCGTCTCTATCTTCAATCCTTTCCCTCTTTCTCTTCTGCTATTTTCACTCTCTTTCTTTTTCTCTTTAACTATCTCCCTCTTTTGCCCACTCTCTTCTTTCTTTCTTTCTTTCTTTCTTTCTCTCTCTCTCTCTCTCTCTCTCTCTGTAATCACTTCTCTTTCTCTTCATCTCTTTTTTTTCACCTTTGTATCTCCATCGTAACATCTAATTGTGTACAGTTCCCACACTGACATCAAACTGTGCACTTATTGTCTCTATAGACACACGACTGTTCTTATCCATGAAATTCTTTATTTGGCCAATCAGCTCTGGTGTTTTACTTCCATACACCTCCTACAACTCATCATCCCTCACAGACTCTCTGTCATCCTTGAATCTTTCATGCCACTCAAATACTTATGCTCGATTCATGAAAGATGGCCCCAAAAACAGTCTGACGCATTCCATACGTTTCTGTGACATTTTTCCAAGTTTAAAACAGAATGTTATTGCATATCGCTCGTCTAATGGGTCCCCACGTCGAGTTAGCATTTTTGAAATTCACCAGTTGTGACAATCAAGCTTTAGTAGGGTGTATTCCAATTTCTGTTGTAGCTGTACATTTGAACTTTAAATCATAAAAAATGGTCAGTCATCTCATAAGAGGCGTAACAATAACGTACTGAATTTTCAAGTGTCTACGTCAGTTTTAAATGCCTGTACGAAAAAGTATGGAAACTTATTGAAGGTCTCTCGTACTAGCCTTTTCTAAGACAACTTATTCGCTAGTGCACCAAAAACCAATCGCCCTCTGTATCTACTAACCTTACACTCTGTTAAAAGAAAAAAAAAAACGAAAAAAGAAATTATGACTCACATGTAGAACACAAAAAGAGTCAACCCAAATCAATACCTGCTTTCGTGCACCAATGGCCGCCATCATTATTTATACGTTGTTTACTCATTTCGGACTTATTCAAAAATAACCCCAATCACTCTCCTCCTCTCCCTATTTCCGTGGCGCATATGGCAGCGTGACGCCGGACCATTCAGCATCACATCATCGACATCGCATAATCATTATCACTATTGTACATCGGCCTGCGAAGCACGCAACAACCTCTTCAGCGTTGCATGGTGATATATCTCCGTGGCATAAAAAATGGCAACATTTTCAATTCCTACCGACTGTCTCTCTCGGTGTGTCCTTATCGAGGTCAAGTGTTATGTCTCGATTACAATTTACAAAACTGTATTCGAATACTGGTAAATTCCAAATTTGAATATTGGTAAACAATATTGCTTTTATTTAATTGTCCCCCACCCCGGCAATGGTGCAGAAATAGACGCAAAGTAAGTTTTTGTTACGAAAAAAAAAAAAAAAATCCAGCTCCTCAAAAAAGAGGACCCTACGTTGGGACAAAAATTATAATTGTCGCAGTCTATGTTGGATATTGACCGGGCAACGGCGAAACGTGTGTTGGCCAATGATTATTATGATTATTCAAGACGAAAAAAATTTGTCCGCTAAAACATGTTTTAGAATAATCAAGATATTAGAAGAGGAAGAGAAGACCGAACAAAGAACACCTAGCTGCTTCAGAAAGGAAGCGTATCCGTAGAAGTTCCACTATATTTTTGCGTATAAAAATACGATGTGGGGATGATTACGTCATCGTGAAATCTGGCCGATGACTCTTTAGTCAACCTTGTTAATTTTATCACCTCCTTTGTCTTAGGTTAACTATTTGATAAGCAACCTAAAGTCCGCATCTACGACTTGTCAAATTTGAATAATCAGTATTTAATAAAAATTTAAAAAACTGACGTACAAAACGCACGTTGTTGATTATGTGTCGTTACTTTTTACGGACCTTGCGAGTCGTTCACTAGTGAAACATAAAACCCATCAACGGCTTTGATGTTGGAGTCAGCAAAAAAGTAGGACCGCGACTATGTCGTACTCTTTCGTACTATAAAAACCGCATCCACTTATTTTGTTGGCAATCTTCATGTGGCCGCTCTCGTAAGTACCTGATGTCTTTCTGGAAATAATTATGACTAGAAAAATATCAGGGAAACCAATGTCAACAACTGAATCTTCGGATTCGTATGATGATGATGATGATGATTTAGACTGAATTTAAAACGAAAAACGCAACTCGTATATTCATTTAAATAATTTAGAACCACAGATAACCCTAGATAGATTTGTCTTTTTATTAAATGAATAAAATAATTTATTTAGATTTTTCTCACACTTTCTACAATTTATTTATCTTTATCAAAAGCATTCTGTTCTTTCTCTTCATTCCGCTGCTGTGTAATTCCCTCGTGGATACGACAAAACATACGTCCGATGTCGTAAGTAAGCTCCGATTCCGAGATGTCTCGCGTTCTTGGCACATTTTTTAATAAAAGACCTCTTTAAAAAATATCGTTTCGTGGAGTTATTTTAAGGATTTAGAGCAGCCAATAATCTAATATATAAAAGGCTACACGTCTGTCGGTCTGTCTTCCGAAACTAAAAGTCGCAAAGCGGCGTTAGGGGCCCCAAATGATTAGATTTTTATAGACCGTTCTTTTATGGGTCTTTAGCCGCTTCAAATAGTTTTTAAGGGGTTAAAAAGGGGCAAAATTGAAAAAAGTTTTATACCTGTTGCACATTCGTCTTAGTTTATTTTAAATTTTTAATTTTCAATCAGTTCATGTGCATGTCACGTTGGTACAGTGGTAACGTTACCAGCTTTGAATGCTACGCATTTTCGGTTTCGGTTCTAGCTGATGGCACCCAAATGCTTTTTTTTATTTTTGAAATCACGACTCTATAATAATATATACGAAATCTGAATAAATTAAAATATCATATTTAAGCGTATTTCACGCCCTGGCAAAGCCGAGCACTCCCCTCCCCCACGCTAGTGTATAATAAATAATATTTTATTCATTAGTTAAATATTTTTTTTATTTGATTATAACAATATTATCTAATACTCGCTTTTAATTTGTCCTGGGCCAGCTCAGCGATAGTCAGGTCTAGAAAACTGCCATGAGAATGTTCACGTCAGTGCACAATCTATTCGTAGACATTTTTGCTGACGATACTGCCATCTATGGCAGCAGATCTAAGACAGTAAACGACCAAGTTCTCTCCGATTCTCTCTCCTCTGATCTTGATCACGTTGTACAATGAGGAAAGGAGTGACTGGTTACTTTTAATGCATATAAAAGTAAGCTTCTATCTTTACATCATCAACGTTCTGATCCCCATCTGGCATCAATTAAAATGAATGGCTCTCGTCTTGGGGAGGCCTCAAGTTTTGACAAGCTTCTGGGCTTGACCTTTACTCCTGATCTTAAATGGAATACGTACATCAAATCTGTTGCCAAGGCCGCTGGAAAAATGGTGGGATCCTTCTATCGATCCAGTAGATATCTCACTGCTGATGCACTTCTCTATCTATATAGGAGCCAGATACGTCCAAGGATGGAATACTGTTGCCACATATGGGCAGGACCTGCTAGAAAAGACTTGTCCTGCTTTGACAGGGTTCAAAATAGACTTCGTAGCCTCGTAGGAGATGTCTTTTTCTCTTCGCTGCAACCTCTATCTCACAGAAGAGATGTTGCGAGTTTGTCTCTGATGTATCGTTATTTTCATGGAAAGTGTTCGACTGAGCTTCAATCTATGGTCCCCCCTCGCTAAACTTTCACAAGAAACACTCGTCTAGCTGAAAACATTATCAATAATTTCCCTCACTCTTTATCTGTGCCTAAACCTTAACATAGATTCCATGAACAAAGCTTCTTTCTTAGAACTGCACGCCTGTGGAGTTGTCTTCCGTTTTCCTGCTTTCCAGCCGTCTATAATATGGTTGTCTTCAAGTCCAACGTAAACAAGTTTCTAATGAGCCGTTCCACTTAAGTTAACAAATTTACCAAACTTCCATTACTATTGATTACTATATTGTCCTTTTGACTACTGTACACTCTTTAACCCTTATTCTTGAGTGGCCTATCGCCTTGATAAGTGGTGGCGCCTATGTAAAAAAAAATTCTAACCGGAGATAACAAAACATGATAAATAAATATGGAAATTCTAGCATAAAGTATTCCAATCGATTCCATTGAATCCATATTATATCCAGCCAGTATTTATTTTATAAGAGAAAGAGTAAACGAATATAATCATTTACTTAATTTTTCTGAGACTTTCTGTGATACTTATGTATTTATTTATTTATTTGCCGACTGTTATCTCCATATTCACTGTTTTCACGACGTTTCAGTCAACTTGTTCTCTGGCCTTCGTCAGGTGATTAACCGCGGCCATGGTTCCAGGTGATCATTGTCTGAAGATAGCGGTTTCAATCCTACGCAAAGCAGACCAGGAGATTAGTTGGTCAAAATACGTGGTGAGACAACAACAACTATGGAAGGCAGTAATTAATGAAGATACAGTTTAGAGACTCAGCATTCCTATCGCATCACCGCTCACAAATTGAAATGCAAAATGTTCATTTCAACTGGCCGACATATTTCTGTGACTTTTGAGCATGCGCAGATCCATTCATAATTTGAAGTGGATTAATTTTTATTCTTTATTATCTTTCTGTCGATAGGGAACGTGCTTCTGATTCTAACGGAATTGTTTTTATTAATTCTGATTCTAACGTTTTTATTAATTGTTTTAGTCTTTCGAAAAAGTACTATATATTAGGTACAATATAATATTCAATAGAGAATTGATCTGTAATAATAAATACGAAATCTGCATGAATTAAAATATATTTAACCGTATTTTACATCCCCCGTTACTTTAATAAGAAGAAAGAATCAAACATTATATGATGTTTTTTTCAATAACTTAACGAAATAATGTTTTCTAAGATTTGACCTGTTTTTTATTTGTTTTTTTTTTTTGTTTTGCTTTTGTTTTGTTTTTTTGTTTTGTTTTTTGTATTGTAATCTTAATGTTTTCTGAGTTTTTGAAATGAAGATTGATAATTTTTATTTTTAGGATTATTCGAACTACTGTTCTCATCTTGAGTGTTATTTTCACAATGTTTCGGTCGATCAAACCTCCGACCTTTTTTCGGTGTTCTTATCGAAGCTGTGAATCTTTCTGTCGAACCCAGGAATGCGCACCAACTTTCGAACGTAACACCTTATTTTATCATGCCAGTAACAGTTGACGGAACAAGAGCATACTACCCTCGTGGATTACATAATTACAAAAGAGCATACTACCCTCGTGGATTACATAAAGGACCCCGTTCGAAATGCTGTGCAGATTCCTACTTCGACAAAAAAGATTCCCGAGTTCGACAGAAAAATTCCAGTGTTCCGCAAAAAGATTCCCAAGTTCGACAAGATATATCTGAAGAAGGCCGGAGGTTACATCGACTGAAACGTTAAGAAAAACCATACTCAAGATGAGAACAACAGTACTGGAATCTTATTGTATATATAAACAAAATCAGCTGTCCGAGGGCACTCTATTCGTTTTGATTAAGAATCTTGCATTATCTTTGTTGAAATCAAGTGATTACGCTTCTCAGAGTGCTCAACAGCAGCCATTATTTACATTCGCTACATATCCTTATCCGTGCGGTCCTGGACATGACCTTAAACTATATCTAGTGATGAGGCCCCAGCTTGCGGGCTTTAGGGAGTGCTGAGCCACCCTTTAATTGCCATTGCTCCCAGGTCCACTCTGACCCGGAGTGGTAATACCTGTTAGGGTCCCAACTATGGGCTGAATAGAAAACGACTTGAAAACAACAAATATATTTTATTAAAATTTTTTTCTTCAAAATCTTGGGATTCGGCATTAAATAACCTGAAAATGCCGTAAAACAAAAACAACCAACCAACCTATCCGTGCAGTATTTTTTTTTTCTTATTACTGTATATCTCGCCCTAACCTCGTCCCCATTTTTTGTCAATTTGATCGTGTGTTGAAATCCCACTCTGTTGCAAGGAATTCTGGATAAGTGAAAACGTTGCGAAAGTAATTTGCGGCAGCGATTCAGCGATTACTCGAATTAGATAATTGCGAATTAGCCTCGGGATTACGGAAATACTTTTAAAGCTAAACCGAAAACATTGCTCGCTCCTTCGGTAATCAGTTCATTAGTACAATTGTGCTTTTCGCCATTCACAGAATACAAATCACGCTATACAGCTATGCTAGCAGGTTGCCAGACATTGCACGGTCGTAAAATACGCTTAAATAGGATATTTTTTTTATCAATAATAACAAATATATACACATTTTATAGTTATTATTATTATAGAGTTAATTTTCAATCGTTTATTGCACTCATTATATAGTAGTACGCCCCCCCTCGACCTGGCCCGAACGTAAATTACGCTTAAATATATTTTCATTTATGCAGATTTCGTATGTATATATTATAGAACTAATTCTCTATTGATTATTATATTGTACCAAATACATACCAGTGGCCTCGGCGTGGCCCCGTCGTAAAATAAGCTTAAATATCATATTTTAATTCATGCAGGTTTCGTATTTATTTACTGGCGGGACCTATGGAAATTCCACAGGCAACTCATTCATATGTAATATATTGATGTTGGCATTCTTTAGATGTTCAGTGTAAATGGAGACGCTCTGATATTATTGTAGCTTTTTTTGTTGAAACTGCAAAACTATTTATGTAAGTTAGCATGAACGCCCGGTAAAATCCGGCCGTAAAGTACGCTTAAATATGATATTCTAATTCTTGCAGATTTCGTATGTATTAACATAGGGTTAATGTTCTATCGATTTTTATATGTTATAAAGTTGCGATTAAAAAAATTATAAATATCCATATGACTTGGGTGCATTAGCTTGAATCAAAACCGAAATATAAACTTATGAATATATATATATATATATATATATATATATATATATATATATATATATATATGTGTGTGTGTGTTTTAAAAATATAATCATCCATTGACATGTTTCGTTGTCTACTACTCACGATTTCGGTCCACATTTCGAATCTCGCTTGATTCAGCCACTCTGAAGTGTCGTAGACGACGAAACACGTGTCAGTGGATAATTATATTTTAAAAACAATATATATATATATATCGCTCCCCATGTGGGACTACCAGATTGGTTAAAGGGAAAATTATTCCCAACTCGCATTTAGGTAAAAATACACTTTCGTAAATAATTGAATTCATTTAAAACAAATCCCGAAAACAAAAACAAATAACACACACACACACATATATATATATATATATATATATAAACTTGAGTTCCTTCAGCCATAACCGAAACCAAAACTTATAAAGAATTCTTGATAAAATTATTTATAAAAAAATAGATGATTTAAGTGCTATCAGCTATAGTCGAAACCGAAACCAAAACTTATGAAAAATTCTTGGTAAAATTATTTATGGCAAAAAATAGAACATAACAATTAAACGACCCGGATGTAAGCGTGACACACAAAAGAACACACACGCTATCGTATTAATATATAGATAGATCCAATACTTTATTAATTATGATATTGTACTCGATATAAGGCAGAGAGTTCAAACGTTTTAAAACAATGACTGGGTGCCATCAGCTAGAATCGAAACCAAAACATGTAGCTCTCTAGCGTTAGTCGTAACCGTTCAAGCTATTGCCAGATGGGTATTAACACGTTGAAATTTAACTGATTTTGAAGCATATAATTAGATATTTGCGCACTTGTATAAGAGGAGTTTAAATTGTCTTGCGCCTGCCAAATTCAGAATTTTTTTCAATTTTGACTCATTAGCAGCTATTTTTACCCATTAAAAACCAAATCCAATTTGTTCCTCGAAATCAAATCCTCTATGTATCTAGTTTCACGTTGTTGACCAAAAGTTGACAGATGAGCGTGATACAGACCGTTCCTCAAACAGACAAATGACATATATATATATATATATATATATATATATATATATATATATATATATATATATATATATATACTGGGTGGCGCGATAAAGAAAAGACGACATGATTCCATTTCTGTCTCATTTTGCCGCATACCATCTACTAGTTGGCCAGTTGTGTACAAATTCCAAATGCGATAGGAGCCTTCTATCACGTATGAGAGTGACACAGCGTTCAACGAGTGAGATCGGATATGCGCCCCCTATAACTTCTGATCTCGCACGACATATAAATGTTCATGTCATATATATAAGCCAGAAGAATTCTCACGAGAATGAAACGCGGAATATGCCTATGTAGCTTAATTGCCATAACTTACTAACGTAACTTACTAATATAATTTAATTTATACTTACTAATATATATATATATATATATATATATATATATATATATATATATATATATATAATATAAAAATATAACACGGAAATTACATAATTGTCGATGCAATAATTTATTTCAACCTTATGGTATTTTCCGGCATCTCAACTAGACAATTACATTTTTGATACTGCTGTATCAGTATTTTGATACTGCCGTAGCAGTATCAAAAATGTAATTGTCTAGTTTAGATGCTTGAAAATACCATAAGGTTGAAATAAATTATTGCATCGACAATTATGTAATTTCTGTGTTATATTTTTTGTTATTGCTCTGTTTACCACATTGAGCTCTCATACCCGGATTTCCTCCTGGAATTATTCCATTATAACACTATATATATATATATATATATATATATATATATATATATAGTATTCCAGATTATATATTTTATTTATTTAACATAAACATTGATATGCCGCTGCACATTCGTGAGCATGTTTCGATCAGCCAGGCTGCATTTATTTACTTCCCCACTGAGCAAATTGGGCACAAGGCTGTTTTTTAATGTGGAGATTTCGATCAGCCAGGCGATGCTGATATACAAAAACAAGTTAACAAGAAATATTTACTCATTTAACAATAACAAATAACTTTACAAATTGGAACCTTTTAATGCATAACAAAAATTATATAATAAAAACGAGAATAGCCTGGAAAAAAAGTGTTGGACACATTGTTTTAAATTATATTTTTTTTTTATTATTTTTTATAAATAATGCTGGAAATTGTTATTTGTATTTTAATTTGCCGACACTATTATAAGTTTTAGAAGTTTCTCAATTGTTGTAGACCATACTCTAGGTCGTTGGAAAGTATTGAAACACGTTAGTCACTAGTAAGCCATCACGCGTGAAGGTTCTCAGGATGAGTAAACGTAAAGAACTCTCTCAAGTCGTCCGTGATAAGATTATTGCCGAGCACAAGAATGGAATTGGTTATCGGCGTATATCTGCTCAATTCAAAATCCCTGTAAGCACCATAGGAAATCTTATTAGGAAATGGAAGGTGCATGCCTCAACCGTGAACCGTCCGCAAACCTCGCAAGATATCGGATTGAGCAGTGAGAAAAATTGTATAAAAAGTTCAGCAGCAACCGACAACCACACGAGGCGAACTTCAGAAAGATTTGGAAGAAGCAAGGATAGTAGTAACGAAACCAATGATTAGTAATATACTCTGATGCAACAGTCTTAAATCGCGTACACCTCAAAAGACGCCATTACTAAAAAATGTCATGTTAATGCTCATCTGGAGTTTGCAAGAGACCACTTATTGAAAACAGATGATTACTGGAAGAATGTGATCTGGTCCGATGAGACGAAAGTGGAACTTTTCAACATTAACTCTGTACGTCGAGTATGGAGAAGAGATGGCACAGCGCACGATCCCAAGGACATTCTCCCCACTGTAAAGTTTGGTGGTAGAAATGTCATGCTCTGGGGATGCTTCTCTTCAAATGGTACTGGGCCACTTCATATTATAGATGGAAAGATGAATGCAGCCAAATATCGAGAAATTCTTGAAAATAATCTCTTGCCTGCTTCCAATGCGTTAGGTATACAACAAGGATGGATCTTTCAACAATA
>NC_136492.1:24055954-24103454 GCF_053919585.1 Euprymna scolopes | reverse complement strand
TAATATAAATAATATGTATATAATATAAATGATATATATACATAATATATATAATATAAATAATATGTATATAATATAAATGATATATATATATAATATAAATAATATGTATATAATATAAATGATATATATACATAATATATATAATATATATATAATATAAATAATATGTATATAATATAAATTATATATATACATAATATATATAATATATATATAATATAAATAATATGTATATAATATAAATGATATATATACATAATATATATATAATATAAATAATATGTATATAATATAAATGATATATATACATAATATACATATAATATAAATAATATGTATATAATATCTATATTATATAATATATATATATTATATATAATATATATTATATATGTAATATATTATATACATATAATATATAAAATATATATATATATATATATATATATACTTAGGTGGACATATATATCAGACAGATTGATATAGAAAGATAAGGAAAGAGGGAGAAAAAAATGAGCGGCATGATGCCACGAATAGAATGCAATAGTTCTATGATTAGGACGAATATGTGACTGAGATATATAGGTCGATAGATTGAGAAAAATAGATTAAGACAGAAGATTAGACAGAAAATGAGCAGTAAATAAATGAGCTGGAAAACACGCAACAATATAGGTAAATGAATATGAGAAAAGGATAGAAAGAAACACAGAAAGAGAGAGTGAAGGGGGGGCTCGAAATAGATAAATAGAGAGGGAGATGCAAAGCATGGCGGTAAAAGCGAACATGAATAGAAAAATGGATAGAAAAAAAAAGGCGGCGGCAGAAATAATCGAGAAGACTTATTAATTCAGACACGCAACTGTCGACTTACGGCAATGTTCCTCAGCGTGTTTCGTGTTTCAAACAAGCTCGCCAGCTTAAGCACTATCGCGGATGTCCCTGGCGTGAAAAAGTGAAAAACAAACCTCACGTGAGATTTCATATCATCTAATAATATAACGCCTACATATTATACATTTCTTTACGACTCTAGACGCGGTTCACGCTTCCCCGTGGGAGGCTTTGTCGACCGGATTGTCATGTTCCACATTGCAAGAACACACGCATACTGTTAAACGCATAAATTAAATGGGCGTATCTTAACTCATATAAATCCAAGTGTTCCTATGAAATCATCAGTTGGTCGGTCACTCCTTCTCTTACTTTTATTTACCTCCAAACAAGTCATACTGTTACTTGGATGTAAAGGGCTACTATTTGTGATCGTGCGTACTGGGCGTCAAAGATAAATGAGATGTTTGTTCACATTACATTAAATCTGAGGCATCGTTATACAGTCAGAAGTAAGAAGCAGAAAGCAGGGAAGGAATTCCAAAAAGTAGCAGTCTGATGAAAGAAGTTATTAAAACAAAATACTTTCCGGCATTTATAGTGAATGGTGGGATTTTACTGCTGAAGGGTTTTCCGAGGGTATGTACATGCATACCCCACCCCCGACAACCCCTTCAGTAGTAAAATCCCGTCCTACCTGGTAAGTATTTACGCCGAGGAGGCAAAAGTGTAATATTTTACTCCTGTCCATAAGAACATATTCCATTAAAGTACTTGTGAAGCGGTGGAAATTTGCTGTTAGACGGTTTATCGGGAATATGAATGCTAACATCAATATATTACGTATGAAAGAGTCCGCTGTGGAATTTCCACAGGTCCCGCTAGTTTCTAATTATTTTTTTTTTATTTATTTTTTTCTTTACATGGGGATCACCACTTATCAAGGCCCGGAAGCTACTCGGGCACAAGGGTTATTTCGTGTATGGAATAATATCGTAATAGTTTCGTCAATGGAATAATATCGTAGTAATAGTTGGTATTGGAGATTTGATAGTGTCTTACTTAAGGGGGGCGATTAATCAGGAATTTGTTTATGTTGGACTTGAAGACATCACATCCAAGTTGTAGCCAGGTGGGAAACAGGCAAACGGAAGAGAATTCCACAGGCGTGCACTTCTCAGAAAGAAGCTATATTGATGGGGCCTACGTTTTGATTTAGGCACAGATGAAGAGTGAAGGAAATTACTGACAGTGGTTTTAGCTATTATTAAACTAACGGGGGCGGGGCACCGATGATTACCTTTGTTAAAATCGTATTTATTTCAATGCTATACATCATCTTTTTTCTTCTCAAGTGGACAAGGAGGGATCCTTTCCAAACTGCGACTATAATTATTTTGTCACAACGTAAGATGCTTTTTTTTTGCGGGAGAGGGGGGGGGGCTGTATTTAGTCGTCTTTAAGAAAACATAAATTTGTAGCTAACTTTGCCCCCTTACGGGGGGAAAAAGGGAATGTAAACAAGAGCAATATTTTACTCCTGTCCATCTCAAACAAGACACTTGGAAGTAAGGGACTACTATTTGGAAACATGTCTAAGTAAAACAATGTAAGACAATGAACAAGATGTTTGTTCACAGTACGTTTAAACTTATGCATGGTTATACAGTCAAGGAAACAGACAGCAGGGAGGGAATTCCATAACGTAGCAGTTGGATGGAAGAAGCTATTAGAATAGAAGGCTTTCCAACATCTAGAGACCTCTACAGTAAAGAGGTGGGAATTTGCTGTTAGACGGTTTATCGGGGGGTATGTATGCCAATGGCATACAGGTGTAATGATTTCATTAGGGGATATTTCAATAAAGTACCTGTAAAACGTGCACAGGGACAATATTGCTCTCCAATATCATCGGTATTTAGCGGTATTCGAATACCGTTTTGCAACTTATAATTGAGACACAACAATGGACTTTTCATTTTGTTTAGTTAAGAGCAAAGTGTAGTATCTGTTCTGGTACTACACTTCATCTTTTCTGTTCGAAGGTGGACGAGAAGCGATCCTTTCAGACTGCGACTATTATTATTTTTGTCCCAACGTAAAGTGCTTCTTTCATGTAGAGCTGGATTTTATTTTTTCGTATTTAAAACTGACTTTTCACTTAACTCTGCCATCATGCAGAAAAAAGGCAAGTAAATAGAAACAATATGTTTTTTTTTACTTGGAAGTTCACCGCTTATCAAGGCCTGGAGGCCACTCACGGATAGAGGTAAAGTGTCAGATAGATAATAAGACAACAAGATCAGTTATGGCGGAATTTGAGTAAGGCTAGATTATTTTAGAAAAGGGTCCAACATGACAATTTTCTGATGGCCCGGACGTAAATACTTAAGAAATGGAGTCAACAGTGGGTTCGAATCTCCCGACCAGCAGTGTTATCCTACATCGATGATTATATAAACATCAAATACTAATGTTTGTAGGTATCTATATATTAATATGATAGTGTGCATGTGTTATTTTGTGTCACGCTTACATATTTTTCTTCCGAATGACTGTCGTTTAACTTTTTTTGACCTTCCATTTCTTGTAATAACTAGGGCTGTGACAACAGAATATTCTTTTCATTGTTTTGACACTCAAGTATATATCCGACACAGTAAGACACAGTCAATCAACCGAGAACCACATCAGTCTATATAAAAACATAAGATATTAACAGATACACACTCAAGAGTCAAAACAATAAAAAGAATATGCTGTTGTCACAGCCCTAGTAATCACTAATTTTACCAATAATTCCTCATAAGTTTTGGTTTCGGTTTCGATTATAGCTGAAGGAACTCAAGTCATATATATATATATATTATATATATATATATTCATAAGTTTTGGTTTTGACTTCGATTCCAACTGATTTACCCAAGTCATATGGATATATATATTTTATTTTTGTAATCACAACTTTATAAGAACCCTGGGACACGGCATTAATTCGTTCCGTGGTTGGGATGGTAAAGTGAAACCGCCGTATATCGGGGTCTAAGCAAAACTTTGTACAGTAGATAGGAAAAAATTAGTAGCAAAATACAGTACAGTATATAATACACATGTATATAATTAAATAACATTATAAATAACACCGTAGGGAGGGGCAAATGCCGTAACCAGGGGACGGAAAAACATCGTATTCCACATCGTACCTATTTACTATGCCTCCCTACGGGACAGAGTTAGACACCAGGGTCGTTTTTTAACGTGGAGAAAAGGTACAAAAATAAAAATTGTCTCAGTCGTGAAGGATTTCTCCTCCACCGAAAGAGAACAAGAAATAGAAGTGCAGCATCCGAAGAACAGATACTACACTTTGATCTTGTCCCGAAGGCCAAGAAAAGGCATTTCCACATCGTAACCTGAAAAAAAAAACTACTTCAAAAAGTCTGTCGAACACGTGACACGATTTCCATCTCACAATTCAACACCTGCTCCTAGCATTTCTGTCTAGAGAGTTGGACTCTTAGCCTTATAGCCCCACTCGTTGGTTGCAATGGATCTATCTCCGTTCGTCGCTAGCCTGTGCTGACATGTACTTAATCATTCTCGAAATTCACACTAGTTGACATAATCTCTACCTACCGACATAGGTCCTCATTACATAGCATAAGATTTATTTGTATTAAATATAGTTGGATTGCAGAAAGGACTGAGTAGCATTATTTTGCATATGTGAAAATGAAGATAACTCCCTACCCCCAAATTATGAATACTCTAAAGGATTCTCAAAAATAAAAAAAATAAAATAAACGTGATACCATTGGATACGGATCCGATAACAGAGGACCATACAAGAACACACACACACACACACACACACACACACACACACACATATATATTAATACTTTGGTACATAGAGCCCTCATGATTTGTTCGCCTAACAGATTAAACGCCGAACTCGATCAGATCAGGGAAATATTCATCAATAATGGTTATCCTGTTGACCTTATTGATGACTGTATTTTCAAAAAGGTTGCGGATTTTAAATCCTCTAAAAAGTTTGGACCCTTGAAATGCCCGGTTTATTTAAAATTACGGTGGATTGGGGAAAAGAGTAATAGACTTTCCAAAAAGATTCTCAGAAGTATTTAGGACTGCTTTTATTCTGTGTCCTTGCGTTTGGTGTATACTACGAGGCCTGCTTTTCCGTCTTTTCGCAAGGATAATTTGGCTTACATCCAAAATAGCAATATTTTATATCAATTTTAATGCCAGTGCGATGCTGGTTATGTTGGGCGAACATCCTTGCACCTTTTGACTCGTATAAACGAGCATGTTCCATCGAAGATCAGACAAGGGAGGATGGGGTCTGGTGGTCTCCCTCCTTCTGCAGCCTTGGACTCTGCTATTGGCCAGCATTTGGTTGACAACACATGCTGTGCCGATAGATATAAAATAGAATGGTTCGAGGTGCTACATAGAGCGGAGTCCAAAAACCATTTGAAGATTTTGGAGTCTGTCTCTATTGCGGTGCGTCAACCTTCTTTGTGCCGGCAAAAGGAAACATCTAACGCATTGTTTCTCTTTGGGGAACTTTGACTCTCTTCTCCCGTTTTTTTTCTCTCTCTCGTTGTGCCAATATTTTAGTCGTTTTTAAACGTTAATAAATTTATTTTAGTGTCCCCGTACTTTTGGCACATTTAATAAGTTCCCCATTAGAACTCTTTATTTTCGACACAATATTATTTTGTACGGTATCGATTTTCTCCTGATGAGATGATAGCCGAAAGAGCTCTTGAGAAAATTCCGCTTATTATTTTCAAAACTGTGTGTGTATACATATATATATATATATATATATATTAGATTTATAAGACTATAAAATCCAACCTTGATCACCCTTAGGAGTCTCTGGCGTAGTGGATAGAGGTATTGATCTCTATAGTTCCAGGTGAGCATTGTCTAAAGATAGCGGTTTCAATCGTACCGAAGCTGGCCAAAAACGTGTGAGATAACAGCAACTATGGAAGGCAGTTATACAGTTGCAGGGATACAGTTGCAAGACTTAGCATTCCTATGTTATCGCGGTTAACCAGCTAAAGGAGGCCGGAGGACAAATTGGCCGAAATGTGGTAGGACAACAAAAACTATGGAAATGAGAATAACAATCCGCAAAACAAATAAATAAAACTGATGATTACACAAATTATGAAACATCATTTACAAAGGATTTCCTGGACCCGACAACGGGAGACAAGTTAAGAACAGAAACTTGGATTTTTAAAAACATAAAACCAAACCTTGATCATCCTACGGGGCCCATGGCGCAGTGGATAATGGCGTTGGGTTCCAGATGAATATTGTATGAAAATAGCTGTTTCAATACTACCAAAAAAGCAGGACAAAGGATTAGGTGGCCAAAACGTGATGAGACAACAACAACTATGGAAGTCAGTAATTACTGGGATTACAGTTACAAGATTCAGCATTTCTATCCCATCGCGGTTAACCAGCTGAAGTAGGCCGGAGGATGAGTTGGCTGAAATGTGGTGAAACAACTATGAAAATGAAGATGAAGATAACAGTCTGGCAAAAAAATGATTACACAAATTATAAAGACTCATCTGAAAGGACTCCACAAATAATTATATACAATAATATATATACATTCGGCACGGACCCAACAACGAAGGACCAAATAAGAACACAAAATTGGATTTATAAGACCATAAAATCCAACTGTGGCGTAGTGGATAGAGGCGTTGAGTCTACGGTGACCAAGTGAGCTTTGTCTGAACATAGCCGTCCGTTCTGCTTTATTCGGAACCTGACGTCATGCGCTCGGATTTTATTATAATCTAAAGCAAGACGTCGTTTAATGCGCGGCAAGGGAGCAGACGATCTCTAGGGAAACTATTGGGGGAAAAAAATCAACGGGACCAACCGAGGGACCAGTTAGTTACGTGTGCTTCAAATTCTGCACAAGTCTTTAAAAAATGCAGTTAGTCTGTAATACGCAGAACAACGCTGTGTATCCGCAAGGATCGTGTGTGTATCCGCAAGGATCGTGATGTAGTGCATAAGACACCTAGAAAAATCCAGTTGTAATATACACTTATCTAGAAGTCGAAAGTTCAATCCTC
The DNA here is from genome assembly GCF_053919585.1 of Euprymna scolopes. NCBI lineage: Eukaryota > Metazoa > Mollusca > Cephalopoda > Sepiida > Sepiolidae > Euprymna > Euprymna scolopes. Next base: position 24,096,477 of record NC_136492.1, on the reverse strand, counting down.
AGTGCGGGCGATATTCACAATACAATCGCAAGTTACTTAATACTGCTATCCGATCATGGCTGATGGAACAAGAGCATGCCAACCCCGGGGGACAAGTAAAGTGTTCCGTTCGAAATTCCGTACAGATTCCCGAGTTCGACAGAAATGTGCCCGAGTTTGACAAGAAATACTTGAAGAAGGTCGAAGGTTAAATCGGCCGAAACGTTGTGTGATTATCATTCAAGATGAGAACAGTAATCGGAATAATCTAAATAATGCAATTTACCGATCAAAGGAAAAAAAGATTTGAATGAAAATTATAATTTAGGGGTTCGGGGATCGGAGTAAGAATACACATGGCTCCCCAATTAATCCCGGGTTACGCCGAGTGCACCTTCAAGTAATTTATAAGCGTTTATTCTTTTAACCTTTTATTATGGTTCTATCGCTCTCTCTCCCCCCCCCTCTCTCTCTCTCTCTCTCTCTCTCTCTATATATATATATATATATATATATATATATATATATATATATATATATATATATATATATATATATATTTGTTTTGTTTTTCTGTTTTATACTTCTGTTTTTCTACAATTAATTTTCCTATTTCCTGGCTCAACACGCGTGGAATTCAAAGAAAACACTGTGTTTATGGTAATGGTGGTGGTGGTTCTTCGGGGTCATGGTATCAAGAGGTGGGTGTCCTCGGTGGATGTACCCGTTTGCGGGCAGCGTTTTCGCAAATTGAATTGACATTTTTCGGGTCCATTTTCACGCATCGTTCATCTCATATCAAGTGCAAGATTGGATTCAACTTCGCAGTGCGTTGTTTTTAGTTGCGTCCACCCGTGCGTATAAGAGGCGCTGTCCGTCGTCGGGCATTCGTACATGCGTTTGAAATAGAACTTTCACCGTTAAACGTGCGCAAAACGAACGGGCGAATGTTGAGAATATCTATAACTAGCAGGGAGGCCCGACGTTGCCCGGGATTGAATGATGATCAACGAATGTTTTACATTCCCATATTTTTATTGTCATCGAAATCGGTGAAATCGGCTATTTTTCAATCGAATAGATTAATTGCCTGCTCTAGTTGGGGACCCACAATGCACTACAGTTTTAATTGCACTGTAGAGAATTTACTGTTGATTTTATAAAAAAATATGTTTATATATAATGGCCTGAATTAAAGTTTAAAATGCAAAAGTCAAGTATCTGCGTCAATTGTGTTCCAAACATAAACATTCATTTCATACCAACGAACCTACTGTTGATTTTATATGCCTGGCCTTACTACTTGTTCAGAAATAATGGCTTACATTTAAATTTAAAATAAAAAGGTCAAGTATTATGGTACAATTGTGCTTTAAACAGAAATATTTCTTTCTAACACGACACTGTCATAACAAAGAACATACTGCTGATTTTATGTTGAGCTTTTCGGCTTATGTGTAAATAAAATTTCTCAAATGCACTTGGGATGTTAGGTTGTGTAAGGTGTTAACTTTGGTCAAAATAGCATTTTCGGATTATTCGACTATCGATTATCAATTGAAGACATTTTGATACAGAATCTTAGAACACTGCTAGGCACATAAATTACTTTAGTGTGAAATTTCATAAAAATCGACCCAGCTATTTTCGAGTCTTTAGCGAACTCTCTCTCCCTCTCTCTCACTCTCTCTCTCTCTCTCTCTCTCTCACACATACGCATACACTGACACACACAGAGACAAAGTAGAGATGATTTCAAATATAAACAACTAAACTTTATATCCTGTTAAAACGCACAAAAGTTATTTTCGATTCCTCCGTTCAGTCTCGAAAGACAAAGGATATCCCCTATAAGGGCAGCTGCGCGTGTAATTGTGAGGCAAGAATTGCGCAATCACCAACCACATCTTTCCTGAATCGGCACCTTTTGAATGTAATGGTGAATAAAAAGTCCAGGGCTACTGGAGACAATATCGAGATAAGCAAAGAGCACATACAGCCCCTGGAAGCTCAGGGAGCGATACCGCTCCCCATTGGGTCGATTGAGCCCCCCCTAAAACACTGTGTGAGGCCGGGTAATTATGCTGATATTGTCTGTTGGACATTATTGGATGCTCGGACAGCGGCGGGTAACCTATCTGAAAGGATGAATTTATTGTGTTTTTGTAAAGCAGACGTGTATTTTATTGTTTGAGAAAATAACAAGAGATATCATTTGGAAAGCTAGAACGAAAACTTGGCTTGGCGAAATGTCTGGTTTCTGAGTACGAGAGGTCAAGGTGTCAACCTTTCAGGGCGTGTGAATGAATTTGAGTTCTGATCCCAGATTCGCAAGCCTATGAAGGTTTGCAGGTTTTCACACATGCAAGGATTCGGGATTTCTCCGAATAACGTGTTGAGTTCTGATTGGTCTGGGGAACAGCTTACCCTACCCCATCATCTCCCAATATAAGCAAATGCCCGGGCCAGAGGAGAGATAGATTGGAGCTAGATCTCGAGGCAAGAACACTCATCCAAGAGAACGCCACCCCTCCCCTTTTCGTCATGGTTGCCATCGTGAAGAACGAAGAATAAGATTTCGCACTGTTTTCTGGTGTAATTGAACTGAACAATTGTACATATGTAAAAAAACCTGTCATTTCGTGAAATAACTTTTAGTGTACTAGAACCCCCTGATCTTTTGATCTTCATGAGGAGCTAATTAATTTTCAGCGGACGCCTGAATTCGGAAACGACAACGAGGCCTGCGACGCGGAAGAATCTTGTAAAGAACTCCCCGAGAGGACGATTCCGTCCATTACAGTTTCGACAGGGTCAAAAGCCACATCTGCTGATCTGCGGCGGAAGTTATTACAGTTCAAATGGTAACCCATTTATTACTGATCAGGTTCAAGGTTCCTTAATTTCGGTGATCCAGTGGGAACCGGTGTGTCAACGTGATTATGCCGTACAAAAGTTATAGCCGTTGAAATAGGATGTGTTTTATGGCAAATTGATGGTTAGATATGGTTAAACTTGTGCTCATTTTTTAAAATTAAATACTAATCCCTATTCATTCCTAATTATGCATTGAACGGATGCTATACTAGTTAGTTCGCTACACATTATCATAGCAAAGTACTATGCAAAAGTTCAGAGAGATCGACTCACTAGTTCCCGAGAAAACTTCTAGAGTAAATCTGGTATTGTGGCGACTAATCCCTATTAATACGTTTTAATCCTTATTAATGCCTAACTGTTCATTGAACGGGTACCATAATACTTAGTTCGCTGTCCCTAATCGTAACTAAGATTATCATAGAATATTAATATAGCTTTAGGACGTCTTCCATCGTTACGTCATCCGATGTGAACGATGACAAAATACAAACGAACAACCAAGCGGCATTCACATAGTTTGGGGGGGGTGACGTCTTTGTATTGAATGTGTACAAGGCACTAATAAATGTCTGTGTTCTTTTCATAACGAACCATATGTATGTAATTATGTACGTCGTGTTTGTTGTGTAACGGACTGTTGTCCGCAGATCCTTAATGTCTATTTTAGCAGCCTGTGATTCGTCTAGGTGTTGGTGCGTGCGTGTCAGAACATATAATTACGTAACATATACATGAGGGCATATCTGTTTCTGCTATTGTTTCTTCTGGGAGGTTCGTCAACCGTCCTTAAGGGAGTTGGGCTCTGTTTAAAGGAGCACTTCAAGACAGAACCCAAGACGATGTGAGATTTTATGTATTTTATTCACTCCCTCGTATTCGTCATAGCAGGAAGGAGTAATCGACGATCTTTGGTTAGGGAGGGGTTCTGTCTCCATTCTGAGACCCCTCTCCCTTATCAAGAGACCCGTTTTTAGCCCACCTGTCTTCTTCGGTTTGTCCAATCTAACTCCATTATGCTTGCGCAAACCGGAACACGTGGCATGTGACATGTCATTTCCAGTTCCCGTTCGGATATTTTACGGTGCAAACTGACCGGTCACAGAGTTTGACAAAGTTTTACACCCTGTCAAAAAATGACGATTCAAATTTCTGTTGCCCATTAATCGATAAATAGATAGCTATTTATTTATATAGATAGACAGATAGATAGACAGATAAACAGAACATTTACTGTTTTTGCCCGGCAATTCTCTAACAGTGGTATAACACTTCTAGGATCTTGAATGCTCGGCTAGTGGAAGGGTATCATGTCGTTATGATAAAACATAATAAAACGATTGCTCGTCTCTCTCTGCTTTAGTGGATGATGTGATAATTCTGTGACATCATTAATTGGGCGGGGCTATCCTTCATCTCTTTGTTTTAATAAATGGCATCATTCTTTTGTGACGTCAGCTATGTGCATGATTACCCCAATCTCTATTTTGCACGGGAAAAAGTAAAAAGCAACTTTCACAGAGTTTTAATAGTGCCGTGGACTCTAGTCTAGCTCGACTTGACTAATAAGGACCCACATAGATCCTAGGGGACCCAGAGAAAATTTAAGGAGGCACAAGAAAAAAAAATTCTATTTGTTTTCTTATTAGATGTATGTGTGCGTATGTTTTTTTTTTTTTTTTTTTTTTTTTTTTTTTATATCGTTCCTGACAATGCATTAAGTCACGTGTAAGAGCTAAAATAACTATTTCATGTCTAAAACACGATTATTCCTGTCTATGTTTTTAATGATGACATTATCTTTTCGTAATGTTATCGTTTTGATGACATTATTCAGTTAATAGGACCTACAGTTTTCATAGTGATGCCTCCGTTCTGTCACAAGAGACAATGAGCATGTTCTGTTGTGGGGGTGAATGATGAGGCGTATATATTCTCGTGTTTACATATTCTTGTGCATGTAGTGTCTATATAATCGTGACAAACCCGTGACCGTCTGTTTTTTTTTTAAATTTATTTCTTTGAAGATTGAAAGATTATAATGCTGGGTATGGGGCAGCCAAACCTGCTGCCAATGTTGCCCTGCTTTTATTGAAACCAACCGAGAGCTCTTTTTAATAACCTCGTTTTTCTCTCAAATGAAGTTGTCTGGATCTCTTTTGCACTTGGTTCACCAGAAATATTAGTTAGGTAGGACTTCAGTTGGTTGGTTGTCTTTTTTTTTTTTTACGGCATATCAACTCGTTCCAGGTTATTTAATGCAGAATTCAGTGGTTTCGAAGAAAAGAAAATTAATAGAATATATATATATATATATATATATATATATATATATATATATATATATATATATATATATATATATTCAAGTCAGTTTCTATTTAACCCATAGTTAGGACCCTAACAGGTACTATCACTCCGGGTCAGTGGACCTGGGAGCAATGGTAATTAAAGGGTGGGTTCACACTCCCCAAAGCCCGCTAACTGGGGCCTTAACATCGGATATAGTTTAAGGTCATATTCAGGACCGGTAGGACTTCAGGTTCTTCTTCATAAGCCCTGTAGCACCTATAATAACTGGTATGAGGATATCTGCCTTAGATTCCAGTTTCCTTTCATATCATATATGATACCTTGATATTTGGTCTGTTTCTTTCTTATGGCTCTTTTCAGACCTCCATCATTAGAGACACTCACTTCAACCAAGGTTGAACTGACTTATTCCATATAACATGTGTGCACATGTGTGTCTACAGTTATGTGTGTGTGTGTGTGCGTGCGAGCGCGTGTGCGTGTCATATATAAGAAGATCTTAGGATACATACATTTTTCCTCTTGACAATTCATGTCTACTCCCACAAACAACACGACTTGATTTAATTGTTTGAAGAAGTCTTTATTTAGATTCCATCGTTGACAAGACCGCTGAATCGATTCAGATCTTTTTTTTTTTAATTTTATGTTTTCTCATTTTGAATCAAAATACTCTTGTTTACTCTAGACTTTAGACTATAGACTGACTATAAAACGCATGTGCGTACCTATTTTTATATTCGAGGATGACGTATGGGTGGGTGATCCTCGACCGGATGCACTTGCAAGCCAACGCGTCCACAACACGTCAGAATGGTGTCGTTGGGTTTGATGAGTCTTACCCTTTTGAAACTCATCGCACTTAACGCCATCTCGAACTAATCGCGCTATTCATCTTATAGACTCCATAACTGAAAGGTAGCTGCGCGGGTAATTGCGAAGTAAGAGTTGCGCAATCCTTGACCATACCTCTCCTGAATCGTCATTGTTTGGATCCAGTGGCAACGAGAGGTCCAAGATTAACTGGAAACAATACCGAGATAAGCAGAAAGCACATACAACACTTGGAATTCCCAAATTGTCACCCATTAGTAGTACCAGGCTCAGCGTTGCTTAACTTCGTTGATCTGATGGGAACCGGTGTGTCAACATGAATATGTCGTATATATATTTTTTCATAGTAAATAGATAGATAATGGTCATTCTTATTTAAAAAGATAAATATTTGTGCGGTTGTTCAGTGTATTTGATCGTACGTGCATGTGGAACTTTTGAAAACTTTTTCAGGGGAAGAGACGACTGTCGGCACAATTTGTACGCTCATCACGTGAAAGAGTCCGATTAGAAGTAGAAGGGAGTATTAGAGAGAAAGAGAGGAAAAATAGACACGAAACAGGGCAGAGAGAAAAAAAAAAGATGGGTGACGACTAAGAAGACAGGAAATTAAATTTGAACTGTTTCCTTTGTGGTACGGCTTGTCGGAGTTGATGAGATGATGGATGACGGCGGGTCTTAATGGCGTTGAGAATGCAAAATGATTTGCACTTGGCAACCATCATTAGACATTCAACGCCCGACTATGGACTCTTGCCCAAAATCTCGGCCAAACGTGATTTCATAAAAGTGCACGCGATTTGCAACGAGAAAGTAATCAAAATTATCTCTTTTATTCGATTTTCCCGACTTCTGGATACTTAAAATGAACTACTGCATATCCTTAATATAATGGAGATTTCGCGTGCGCGTGCGTATGTGTGTGTGTGTGTGTGTGTGTGTGTGTGTGTGTGTGTGTGCTTGTAACTAAGACCCGTACTATATATATGTACAAGCTCCTGTACAGAATGGTCTTAGACACTGGAAAAAAGGGTCTAGTTGGCATTTAATGCATATATATATATATATATTTATTTATTTATTTATATATATATATATATATATATATATATATAATGTGTGTATGTTTATGTGTATATATGTGTATGTTTATGTGTATATAAAATGTGTGTGTTTATATATATGTATATATATAATGTGTGTGTTTATATATATGTATATATATAATGTGTGTGTTTATATATATGTATATATATAATGTGTGTGTTTATATATATGTATATATATAATGTGTGTGTTTATATATATGTATATATATAATGTGTGTGTTTATGTATATAATGTGCATGTTTATGTGTATATAATGTGTTATATATATATATATATATATATATATATATATATATATATACCATGTGCTTTCAATAAGTTTCCAGGCTTGTTTGTACATGCATTTAAAATTATCGTAGATTCTTGAAAATTCAGTATGTTATCGCTATACGTTTTATGAGATGAGTGACAATTTTTTTTAATGATTTCACGTTCAAATGAATAGCTTAAGTAGGAATTGGAATACACCCTACTAAAGCCTGATCATCACAGCTGGTAAATTTCAAAAATGCAATCTGGAAGAACGGTATGCACTTAAGTTCTGTTTAAATTTAAAAAAAAAAAAAAAAGAAATACAACAGAAACTTATGGAATGATTCAGTCTGCTTTTGGATCATCTTGCATGAATCGAGCATCGGTTTTTGAGTTGCATACGAGATTAAAGAATGTAGGGAGTCTGTTTTAGATAGTGAGATGTGTGGGAGGAGTAAAAAAGTCAGAACACCAGAGTTGATTGGTCAAATAAAGAATTTCATGGATAAGAATCGTTGTGTGTCTATAGAGACAATAAGTGCGCAGTTTGATGTCAGTGTGGGAACTGCACACACACAAGTATTCGCGGAAGATTTGCGCGAAGTTTGTCCCAAAAGTGGTCAAAAAGATAACAGACTATTTGACCAAGACGAGCATCAAGAGAGTTCCGCACTTTCCCTATAGTCCAGACATTGCTCCTGTGACTTTTTGGTTATTCCTTAAAATCTTGGAAGAATGTCGTTATGAGACAATTGAGATGATGAAAGAGGCTTCGAGGGGGGTCATGGGCATGCTCACACAAGAGGACTCCAACCGGGCATTCCAGAAGTGGTTTGTAGCCGAAGGAGATTACTTCGAAGGGGACTAGAGTTTAACATGTGTACCATCAATAAAAGTGCCCATACGAAAAAAGTCGGGGAACTTATTCAAGGCACCTTGTATATTTCTCTTTATTTCATTTCACCCCAGAAGTTATTTATATAGAGATCAAGTGGCATTCCCTAGGAAGGATCATAGGGAATGCCACTTTATCTTCATATAAAATACATACATATGTGAATATTCCATTACATATCTGAATATCCCATTAGATATCAAGTATTCGAATATTGCATGAGATACGAAGGCATTCTAATATTCCATTAAAGTTCTTCAGTAAAAAAAAAAGTCGAGGGCATAATTTTCCTCTCCCTAATTAATCATTTAAGTATGTTATAGAATGTCTTTCTTGTAGTTTCTTGGTTTTACTGGATTCGAGGACAAGAATTTATCTAGTCTGGTGGAGTATCAAACTTCACCCTGTTAATATTGAGAAACAATAGGGGAAGAAATCGATAGTAGGTAATAGTTGAGTCTCATCGAAACATAACGAATTAGGAGGTATTATTTGTATTTTAATGGAATGTGTTCTAATTAACTCATTGCATATATGCTCGACACATCCGCTTAGCAAGAAAATCACAACCCTTCAGTGTTGAGGTATTTAAATGATAGAAAGCTTTCTACTCTAATAATTTGTTCCCTCGACCAGCCTGACTTTGGAATTCCTTCCTGTCACCTGCTTCCCTGACTGCACTGATATTCAGAAGTTTAAATGTTACGTAAACCAACATCTTGTTTGTCTCCCCTCAGCATGGTCCCAAATAATAGCCCCTTACGTCCTAGTGGCGATACGCCTTGTTTGAGGTAAACGTGAATAAAAAATAAAATGTCACAAATTGATTTTTTCCATTTTTTTGAATATCTGTCTATCTTTTTGTCCCCCACAATATCTTTCACTTAATAATTTACTCCCCCCCCAATTCTCCATTTGTAATCTCTCATTTTCTCCATTTTAATCGTCACTTCTCTCTTAATCCTAATCCTCGCCCTTTCTCCTCCCCATTATTTTATCTCCTTCTTCTCTCACTAACGCCACTATAATTTGAGCGAGACAATGATTCAGATAAATTAGCAGGAAATTAATACTACAAATTTCTGTAGAATGTGTTTAAGAATAAAAATAAATAAAAAAATAATTAAAAAGAAAAAAAAAACGATGTATTTTTAATCGTGTCAAACGATACAAAACCTTATTCGAACAATTATTGAAACCTGACAACATTTTGTAAAGAAAAAAAAAATTGGTTACTAACAAATTGAATATTTCAAAACAAACCTGTCGCCTATATATGTAAAAAAAAAAGTTCACGAAAAAGGATTTCGTTGCATAAATAAAAAATGGAGGACTTGTCGGGCAAGAAATAGAATCGACAAGCAACAACAATTATCATTTATTTTATTTTTATTTTTTTTTTCTAATTTAAAATAAATTTCCGTTAGAAATGCGAATGGTAAAGCCTAAAGTAATAATTGACTTTTTATGAACTCCATTTTTAATTTGGATTTTATTATTTGTTTGATTTTATTTATGTTTTCTATTTTTCGTTTATTTATATTAAGTTTTATTTACGGCTTCGGTGAGGAGATTACTAAGTTTGTAGAAATTTCAAAAAACAACATCGCTTTGTGCGCATGCGTGTTTCGTAACCGCCATTTCTTTTAGGTTATGTTGTGGCTGCGTACACGCAGCGCTATAAGACCATCTGTCCGTCGGTCTCTATTGCATTCAAGTTCAGGTTGTTACGCTGAAGTTGTCATTGGTCCGTCACGTCAACATTTGACACCTTATTTCCATTAGTCTGTCATTCAAAAGTTTTAAATAGCATTTCTATTCACGAGTAAGTTTGAATTAGCATTTATTTCAATTTGGAAGTAACATTTTCATTGGTCTGCAGCGTTCAGGTTTTAATTACCATTTTCATTGGTCTGTCAGATTTCAGTTTGAATTAGCATTTCCATTGGTCTATCACATTAAATTTGAATTGATCTATTATCATTAAGTTCTGGCGCTTTTGCTAGGAGCAAAGTGTAGTATCTGTTCCGGCAGATACTGCACTTAAGATAATTTGTACCAGTCAATGGAGGGGAAACCCTCTATACTGGGACAATTATTATTTTTGGTAACCAGAGTGACCCCTTTTAGGGGAGCTGGTTTTTACCTCACATTAAAAACGGCCTTGTGCCTAATTTGCTCAGTGGGGGAGCAAATAAACACCATCTATTATCATTAAGTTGAAATTAGCATTTTTATTCGCCTGTCACTTTTACGTCTCACATTCATTTTCATTGGTCGGTTACGCTGAAGTTTGTGATGACATTTTCATTAGTCTGTCAAGCTTAAATTAGCATTTTAATTAGTCTGCCACATTTTGACAAAAATAAAATCTACCTATATATCTATAAATGTGAACGTGTCTATCTGTCTGGCTGTCTGTCTGGCTGTCTGTCTGTGTACATTTCCCTACGCAATAACTCTGTCAATTTTTAGTCTAAAGACTCGAAAATTGATATACAGGGTACTGAGATTTGGGAAAATCCATGTGATCGGGTTTCGGACAGAAATTTGGCTGTTAAGGGGTAAAAATTCAACGGTTTGACCTATGAGAACACTATAAAACTCCTTCGATAATCTTGGGTTTAAACACTTGAAATTTTTTATAAAGGTTCCTTGGATATGGAGCAAACTTAATAACTTGATTTGAGCCCAAAACAATAAATTTTAAAGGGTCATATTAGGGGTTAAAGTTTAAAAAAAAGAATGACCTCTGCGGTCTCTACCAAATTACTCAGACAATTTCTGATCTAAACATATGAAATTTTACATAAAGAGTATTCAGAGATAGGGCAGGCTTTTTAATTGGTTTGGGCTGAAAATTTAAGCTACCAATACATAAATGTACGTATGTATGTTTGCATGTCTGCTTAAAATTTTCTACAAAGGTAACGGATTTTACCAAGATCAGTATCGTTTTGACGTTCAACCTTTCATACGACAAATATCGAAAAATTGGCTAAAAACATTAATTTCTTCACCTGAAACTACGCACTTTTCAACAGGGGATGTCGCTTTTTTCGCCGATATTTTGGAAAGTCATCCTCTCCTTTCGTTTGTCTAGCCTTAATTTAAATATAAGTCACTTCCGGTTTGGCGGTGGCCGTAACAACAACGACGTCAGGTTTTTCCCCCCTGTTCTTTTCCTCCTTCGCGGTACGGGTTCGAGCCTGCCTTCCTACTTCCACTTTTTTTTTTTTTTTGCTCAACAGATACATCCAAACACCCAGGCAACGCCGGGCTGAAATGCTTGTATATAAATAAAAGTGAGCATGTCTGTGTGTCTCTATCTGTGTACAGTTCACTACGCAATAACTCTGTCAATTTTCAGTCTACAGACTCGAAATTTGATATACAGGGTACTGAGATTTGGAAAAATCTTTGTAATCCATTTTCGGCCAGAAATTTGGCAGATAAAGAATCAAAGTTTAAAGATTTGACCTTTGAAAACTCTACCAAACTCCTCTGATAATTTTGGGTCTAAACACTTGAAATTTTAGATATACGTTCCTTGGACATGGATATAACTTAATAACTTGATTCAAGCCCAAAATAGTAAATGTTAAGGAGTCATAATAGAGGTCAAAGTTAAAAAAAATTGACCTCTGCTGTCTCTATCAAATTACTCAGACAATTTCTGGTCTAAACATTTGAAATTTTACATAAAGTGTATTCAGAGATAGGGCAAGTTTTTAATTGGTTTGCGTCGAAAATTTTTAGTTACCAAATATAAATGTTTGTCTATCTTAATTAAAACCTACTTCACTTCCGGTTTGGCGGGTGTCGTAACAGCAAAGACGTCAGGTTTTTTCCCCGTTCTTTTCCTCCTTCGCGGTACGGGTTCGAGCCTGCCTTCCTACTACCACTTTTTTTTTTGTTGTTGTCTATTTTTTTTTTTTTTGCTCAACACACACATCCAAACACCCGGGCAACGTCGAGTTGAAATGCTAGTTGCAAATAATTATATATATATTAATATATCTGAATAAAAAATCAATACGAAAATATATAAATGTTTATATCTTTTCTGTATTTATTTTCTGTGTTGACGTGTAGGAATACAAAAAGGCTTTTGAAAAAAAACAAGAATGTTCCCTTCAAAAGCACATATTTTCGACCGATCCTTTGATCTTCCTTAGTGTGAATGATGGAAACATGAGTGTAGGACGGGCAGGGTTAGCTGCAGGAGGGGCACGGGTATAGCCAATAAGGGTAAGATCTATTTGAATATGACCCTTCCAAAATTTTTGACTTCACAGCAACTTGTGTGGCCTCTATTCAAAACCAAGTCTTTCATAAAACTTTGAATTGGACACTCCCGCATCCGACAAACATCCTCGCATACGTGAACATACATGCATATACACCCGCGCACTACCACATATACTTCTTCACGTACCCATACATACACAGGATACGCACACACACGTTTATAGACGTATATACACCTGGAGATTGATAAGCAGATGTAAGTGATAAGCTATGTGGAATACTAGGTGGAATCTCTTCGCCAAAAGCTTGGACTTAGAGATTTATTATGGTTCTAGGTGTAAGCCTTTCACCAACAAACAATGTCGACTCAGGAGAGGTGTGATTGGGGATTGTGCACCTCTTGCTACAAAAAATTTCACCTGCAAGCATCCCTTTTTTATTTTTTTTTATATAGGTAACACCACTTATCAAGGCCCATGGGCCACTAGAGAATAAGGGTTAAAGAGTGTACAGTAGTCGATTGGACAATATAGTAATTGTCAGTAATGGAAATTCAGTAAATTTGTTAACTTAAGGGGAGCGGCTTATCAAGAACTTGTTTACATTGGACTTGAAGACAACCATATTGTAGTCAGCTGGAAAGAAGCTTTGTTCATGGAATCTACGTTTACGCTTAGGCACAGATAAAGAGTGGGGGAGAAATTATTTAGTGTTTTCAGCCAGACGAGTGTTTCTTGTGAAAGTTTGACGAGGGGAGACAATAGATTGAAGCTAAGTCGAGCACTTGCCATGAAAACAACGATAAAGAAAAGAAAAACTCGTTACATCTCTTCTAGACGCTTTATCTTCACTTATCTCTCCATTTGTTTCCGGTAGTCCTGTACATAAAGAGCCTGTATATATATATATATATATATATATATATATATATATATTGCGTAATTTTCACATGCATGTACTTCTCAGGGTTTTTTTTGGGGGGGAGACACTCTTTGATGGTGTAGCTTTACCCAACGCGTTGTAGTCTCAATTGCAAAGTAGACAAAAAATAGAAATGGACATTTCTTTGTGAAAACGCCATTTATTTATACATTTTCCCGCCACGCGTGATTGCTCGTTACGACTGTGACGTCTCTCACGTTATTATCTTATCGAACGTGCTCTCGAACATCCTTCACGTCTTAAACGTGATCGTTATCTCGAATGTGCTTCTTTTCTCTCTTTCTCTCTCCCCCCCTCTCTCTCCCTCCCCCCCCTCTCTCTCTCTCTCTCTCTTCTGGTTATAGTATTCTTTTTCTTTACCGCGAATTTATTTCGATCATGGTTCGGTATTTGCATACAACCTTCTGCTCTATGTTACAATTTGCCAGTATTCTGAATATCTCCAAACCAGATTCTTGCGTGATAAAAATAATTTTTACTATAAGCCTTTTTCGAAACCATATAATATTTATATTCATGGAATAAGATAACGGAAACATTATTTTATTATTATTCACTTTTTAAGTTTATCTTATTTATTCAATAATACTCGCACATATATGAGATAACTCCAGATAATGGAATTCGAAATATGCCTGTTTTAAAAAATAAAGTCATAACGCCCTTAAACACGCGTGCATCACGCGGAAGGAAAGCGTATTCAATTATTCTGAAATTTACACAGCTATAAAAATACTACAGAGTGAATGTTTGCGTACAACAAATTTCTTGAAACACGAGCGAGAAAGGGAGGATGGAAAAGAGGCTAATTTACACACACACACACACACATGTATATATATATATATATATATATATATATATATATATACACTAGCACGCTGCATGGCATTGACCGGTCGTAAAATAAATTTAATGTTTTTTTTTTTTAATGGAGTGTTATATCTAATAAGCACCTTAATTCTTTACTGCTCAGAACATATAATATAGTGCAGCTGAATTATCTAGAAATGACCATTGTTAGTGTTGGAAATGGGGGGGGGCAGGAAAGGCCTTGCGTCAGCACATTCTATGCTGAAAACCCGAGGCAAACATTTTAATAATTTTTCAACTTTTATCGTTTAAAAATTGATACCAAAATCCACAAGATGTTACCATTATTTTGTCCGACCATAGTATATGTCTCACTAAATATTCCACACAGTTTCAAGAGTGGGTGTGAGTCTTGTGACAGTGTTTTCCTTACAAATAAATGTAATTTAACCCCTTTGAGTAAAAACAAAAATAATATATATATACAGTATATAACTATAATCATATTTATAACCATATTTACTGCTTTTAGTAGCGCTCCTGTGGATTCTGACGAATTTTTTTTTTTTCAGCCTTTACTTAAAAAAAAATTTTCTTCGCAGAGTGTGCTGGAAACTTGGTTTTAATAGTACTTTTAGTAAGGCCTCCATAATTTTAATTAATGCTTGCAGCAGTGCTCTGGAGGCTTCCTGTGTTGTTTTTATTTCAATCATCACTTAAAAACGACAATAAAAGAAATATAATCTCTTTTTATTTTGAACATTTTTGGTCTTACCTTTGAAGGGCCAACGACTAGACACACATATATATATATATATATATATATATATATATATATATATGAGAGAGAGAGAGAGCGATGCTCTTTGTGTAAACAAATCGAGCTTAGGTATTCAGACGATGTCAAAACATCGTTAATTCACTATCCGCACAGCATCAGCTGATTAGCGTAATGGTTAGAAGCCTTGACTATCGTACGGGCGATCGGGCTTCAATCCTGGCTTGAGGTATTTGCCTGTCTAGCCGCACTGATGAGCTGTGATACAGCGAAACAGCACTGTATGTGGATGACATATATATATATATATATATATATATATATATATAACAATTGTGTGTTAACTTCCAATGAGTAAGTCTTTATGCGTTTGATCTTCCTAAAATTCAAAGCAATTTATAATTTAGTATAACTTAACAATCGAATGCAATAGAGGGAGTAGAAAGAGACTAATTTATTTAGCTAGAGATAATTAATGTCTACTGCAAAGACTCGTATAGACATTGTGTATTCTGTAGTGATGCACGTGTTGTATAATAACAACCGCGCATCTTCTGACCTGACATTATCTATTTTCAATTGCAGGAAGAAATCTAAGCTATCTGGAACAACACAGATAATATGTTGTTAATTGCCTGACTAACCCTATTAGTTTGCTCGTCGAGAAAGAATTGTCGCTCCCCGGAAGTCAAGTATTTTCAATAACTTCCGCTTTACTGAAGTTACCCGTAAACCTTAGTTGCCGGTTATCTCTCCACAAGAGCATGCGTTTTTTTGGTATGTAACAATAACTGTCATGCATTCTATCGATGGGTTAGTAGAATCTACATCTTACAAACTATTGGTTTACAAAATATACGCATGAAAGTAATTCTCATACGATGCATATACGAAACTAGCAGTTATAGGATCGATAAATATGTTGGCGTATTAGGAATTTATAACAATAATAGCAGGACGCCCGGCGTTGCCTCGTCGTCAAGTACGTCTAAATATGATATTTTAATTCATGCAGATTACGTATTTAATATTATTGAGACAATTCTCTATCGATTATTATATTAAACTTAATATATAGTAGTGATATCAAAACTATATATATATATATATATATATATTCCCACTGAGTAAGATCGAAGGATCGGTCGAAAATTATGTGCTTTTGAAGGAAACATTCTTGTTTTTTTCAAAAGACTTTTTGTATTCCTACACGTCAGCATACTGGCAATAAATACAGAAAAGATATAAACATTTATATATTTTTCGTATTGATTTTTTATTCATACAAATTTATATATATATATATATATATATATATATATATATATATATATATATATATATAAAAGCTTGGGTACAATCAGCTAAGATCGAAACCAAAATATAAAATTCTCCAAACTCATTCCTTAGCTTTTGAAGCACGCTCATCATACGCATAAATATATATATATATATTAGAATCTAAGACAAATGTTACCTCGATATTTGTTTGCCTGCGTCACTCATTTCAGTGAAGTTAAGAAGTTCAAAATAATTAGCTAAGATAGCATTAGTCTCTCTCCATTAGAAAACTATTTATGAAAACTCTCAGCGAACGTCTTTTTGTGTCCTCTTTTTCATGAAAAGAAGCTTATTTCTATTGCAACCAATTAACAAAACGGTTACGACAGAAATATACGACTATGAAAAGGTGAGAAAAATTAAATCGCGCATAAACATTCTGCATGTATGTATAAAAACATTTCTTGGTAGAAAATGTCGCGCTTGAATAAAAGCAAAAAGAAAAGGAAAACGATTTTGGAGACATGCATTGTAATCCACTGTAAACAAAATCTTGTTGGGCCGTCCCCATAAATAATCAAATTTTGCTCAAACACCAACATTCTTACCAATCCTCAAACTGGTGTTTCATCCTGATCCTCTAGTGGCCTTTGGGTCTTGTATAATTTGAATTATTCGGACAACTGGTTAGTGGGGCATGCTGAAACCACCTTTTTCTTGTTGATACAACCACCAAAATTTAAATTTGTCAGGTTTGCTTCTGCAGCCATCTTGAAAATGGCAGCCATCTTGAATTGTCTTATGGCTAACGTTCTTTTCTTAAAATGTATGTTCTGAACGTCATTTGTGCCAATTTGGGTGATTGTCCGTGATTTGTGCCAATTTGGGTGATTTGAGTGAAAGATTCTTATGGAAGATTGAGATAGTTCTCATCTTAGTATTATTCTCACAACGGTTCAGCCGATGTAACCTCCGATATTTTTTAGGAGTTTCTTGTCGGACTCAAGAATCTTTCTGTCGAAGTGTAGGAAAGTTGTAACGGGACTCTTTATTTAAACCACAAGCGTGTTACGCTCTCGTTCAGACACCCATGACCGTATGGAAGTTTTAAGTAATCTTTAATTAAATTCTTACTATTGCAAGCATTAAGGTTTGAACGAATGTCATATAGTGGGAATCTGTCCCTTTAATGTTGTCCCATGTCGATATATATATATATATATAACAATAGAAAAATGCCAGCATGAAAAGTAATATGGTTAAGCTTAAACATGGAAAAGAAAAGGACAAGATATTCTAGTAAAAATATAATAAATGTATAACTTAAAATATTGCAGCATTAAAAATTGATTATATCATGTTAAATTGAATTTTAAAAAATCTTAATGCTTCAAAATTTTAAATTATAAATTTATTATATTTTGACTAGAATATCTTGTCCTTTTCTTTTCCATGCTTAAGCATAACCATATTATTTTTCATGCTCGCATTTTTCTATTGTAATCCATGATTTTTCCAGACTTCCAGTAAATTCACTTGTTCTTTGTTTAATTTCAGTCTCATTTTTTGCCCCCATAAACATAACATGCACATGTAATAACGATGTACGGCACTCGTCTGCTTTCATTATCTCTGTTTCACTTGTTACTTCTTTTTGCGCGAAAGTGTTGAATTAGTAGCAACACTAGTCGCTGAAGTGACGTGGTTGCTATAGAAACCAGTCATAAAAAATGTCGCTCACCTCCTTACGAATTTTACATAACTTTTGTTTTACTGAGAGAAAATTGAATTTTTTTTTTTCACAATATAGCCGAGAGGTTGCTCTAGAAACTATAATAATTGTTTGAAATTTGGTCGATAAATGAGTTAGTGGTGAAGCTTTGAAGCAGGTCTAAATGAATAAACTGCCACTTAACCATATATTCAAACACTACCGTGTTTGATTGATATACATATCTTCATGTTAAGAAGTTTAAGATTATACACGGCATAATCACATTGACACACCGGTTCTCGTCAGATCACTGAAGTTAAGCAACGTTGAGCCTGGCTAGTACCATACAGGAGACAATTTGTGAATTCTAAGCGCTGTATGTGCTCTCCGCTTATGTCGGCATTGTTTTCAGTCGTCCTGAAATTACACTTGTCACTGGTATTTTAACAACGCCGACTTGGGAGAGGTGTGGTTTTAGATTGCACAACTCTTGCCATAAAAATTCCACGCGCAGGCACCCTAACAATGGGTATCTATAACCTGTCAAAATTGAAAGCAGCTACAATATATATATATATATATATATGACATAATCTGATCGTCTAGTTCATTGAATGTGCGTATAACATTAATTGATCCTCTCTAGTGCCCACGTGTGTATATTCTTATTAGTGTGCATAATAGCTATTGACAATGAAACTTAACCAGACAGTCTTTACCAAAGAGACGGATAGCATTGTCAGTGGGATCACCAACAAAAGACACATACTTTCACAAAGTTTCTTTCGTGCTTCCTAAAATTAAAGATGCTTTCCAGGTACTTACGCATTTAACGAACCAGCCGTAACTCAGGGTTCGGCTCGGATTTCTCCAGAGCCTGACGTCAACAGCAAGATAAAGCCAAGCGTTGCCGATGAAATAATAACAACGCTACGTAAAAGAAAAATAAAGTAACATTTTAAATGTAGAAACATCAAGAGAAAAAAGAGCAAAAATTCACCGTTCATTTATATTTTTTATCAACTGTTTGAAGAAAATGTCTTTTATTTTTTTTGGTGACAAATAAATAAATTTTAAACAAAAAGTTTATTTTTAATTAAAAAATATTCTTTTCAATAAATGTTACATGATAAGGGCTGTCCCCTGTTCATGTAAGTATAAAAATAGAGAGATTAGTTAAAATGAAAATAAGAGAAAGCAGAAATCGAACCCTGGACATAAGTTTTAAAGAACAATAGGTTTAAATGGAATGTCCAGTAAATTGTTAATTCGGATGAAAAAAATAATAAATAAACTATTCAATTGTTAAAAGAATGTGGATAATAAAATATGAGTTAAATAAATTAGATATGTAGGTTAAATTCCTTTGTGGAAACAACACAAGGAAAATAGGTTATTGGGAAATCAATGTCGAAAACGTGCAAAGTCGCGCATGTTGAAACACGTGAATTTTGCTCACGTGGCCGGGATGCATAGATTTCTCAATATAGCAGGTGGGAGTTAGTTGGTCGGGAGAGAGTCAGAGACAGTCAGGGGGACAGAGTGAGAAAACTCAGAGACAGGCGGACGTCTGAAGCGAGACGTTACTTCAGAAACTAAAATGTGAAACTTTGAGTTCTTAATGAGGAAGTCGACCGGTCGTCAGAAAATAAATTCACCATGTGTTTTGGATAAAGCTCATCTTTGTGTTGTGATTTCTACAAAAAGGTAAATTGTATCGTTATTATATGTCTGTGTTATAAAATGTCATTACAACAACATCTCTCTCTCTAAGATACAACATCATATGTAATAAGACAAGAACTCTCACTAAGACTCATATCATTACTAATAAGAACTCTCACAAGAAAAAGCATCACTTATAATAGTCTCTCTCTAAGACTCTTTAATGAAACAACTATATAACATAAATAATAGTTAGTAAGTTTTTTGGTACTTTTGCACTTATTGAACCGTGCTGAAATAATAACGTTATTATTTAGAAAGTCATTCTTAACATGTGGAGAGAAGAGTTTTTTTATCTATTTTGTACTTTCACCAAACAATTAAATAAAAAAGATTTCGTAAAACTTTAATTTAACTTAAAGTACTATTATAAAAATAGCGTGGTTTAATAAATGCGCAATCACCTTTTTTTTTGTCCGATAAAAATTTTTACATTCGAAAAGGAAAACGCCAAGACGTGAATTATTTGAACATAATCAATCATTTCTATCTCCTCGGTATCTCCTCGGAGTTTGGCCACACTTCGTACACGTGCCATTTTGCTAATTTGCTATTTCGTCTCGTTGACTTCCATGAGCGTCTCGTTACGTCGTTAACTTTACCTGACTAAAGACACAAATCGGATGATCCACCTTCGTCGCGTATTTTTGTTTATGCTTGTTATGAAAACTAATATTCCTTTTCAGCAAGTTAATATTTTTAAAAACTAGTTTAACATAAATAATTTTTATCCTAAAAAATACCTTTCGCCTTGATAACGTTCTTTCTGTTTTTATTTTTACAAATATGAATAGCAAGCATAATACTAATGGTCCAGATAACTTGGCGTTACCCGGACTAGCTATGTAATACGAATGTTAATTTTAAACTGATGTGCACTAAGCACTTTATCCGTTACACTACGGGTCCCCGAGAGAATAAGACTAAAGATGGGAATAGTAGTCCAAATAATTTAAATTTTCAATCCTCATCTCAAAAATTCAGAAATATAACTTGCTAGTGATAAGCATGTATTCAACAAATACAATCTCAATGCAATACGCTATCTATATAAGAGCTAGTTACGTCCAAGGATGAAGTGATGTTGCCACATTTGGGCAGGAGCTGCTAGAAAGGACTTATCCTGCCTTGATAGAGTTCAAAATAGACTTCGTAGCCTCGTTAGGGATGTCCTTTTCTCTTCCCTGCAACCTCTTTCTCACAGAAGAGATGCTGCGAGTTTATCTTTGCTTTATCGTTATTTTAATGGCAAGTGCTCGGCTGAGCTCCAATCTATGATCCCCCCCTCGTCAAACTTTCAGAAGAAACACCCGTCTAGCAGAAAACACTATCACTAATTTATCTTTATCTGTGCCAAAACCTAAACGTAGATTCCATGAGCAAAGCTTCTTTCTTAGAACTGCATGTCTATGGAATTGTCTTCCGTTTTCCTGCTTTCCAGCTGACTACAATATGATTGCCTTCAAGTCCAATGTAAACAAGTTCTTGATGAGCCGTTCCACTTAAGTTGACAAATTTACCGAATCTCCATTACTAACGATTACTATATCGTCCAATTGACTACTGTACGCTCTTTAACCTTTATCCTCGAGTGGCCTCTTGGCCTTGATAAGTGGTGATACCTATGTAAAAAAACACAAACAAATACAATCATTCTTTCTGCCTTCTCTCACTCCCCTTTTTTATATCCCCCTCTGTCTATTTATCAATCTACCTGTCTATCTATTTATCTTTCCTTCTTCTTTTCTATCTTGAGCTTTCCTTCCATCCATTCTTTTTCAGTGCGCACTATATTTAAATCACTACAACAACAAAAGCTAATAGATTTTCTTTTCGAAAAGTACGGAATTGCGATTTCGTATAATTGAATTTCTTAAAATACGCTGACTCTTGCCCTATCGCCGACTCTTTATTTTTGTCGATACTGTGCTACCGCGTAGTTGGAAAGATGGAGAAGGACGCGTCTAAATACGGAACGAACTGCGATGTGCGTGCTTGCTCGCGAAAAAGAAACGCGAACTAAAATAGCAGAATCTATCACTCACTCACGTATATATATATATATATATATATATATATGTATATATATATATATATGTATATATATTGTGTGTGTGTGTTTATGAATGCATATTTAACACCCGCTATGTGTTAAAAATATTTAAGACATGGTTAATACGTTCGGAAGAACGACGCATGCGTGTAACGACATTACATAGTGCACTGATACCACCCAGATAGAAAAACTTTTTTGTTTTGTTTTATTTTGTTTTTTGTTTTTTTGTTTTGTTTGTTTTTCGTTTGTTTTTTTATTTTTATTTATTTATTTATTTATTTATTTATTTTTTTGGCGCCGTTTATTTCCGGGATTTTAACAATGGCTAAACCGATAACTATGTGAAACGAAAAACAATCAAATCTTGAAAAAAATTTGCATTAATGTTTTTTTTTTTTTATCATGATTATATTACCCTATTGTAAATTATGAAAATAGTTTTTGAAATATGGCTTAGTGTATTTATATATAAATATCGTGTTATCTAATTATTTTTATGGTTACTACTATCATTTTGTGATATTTTTCAAGCATTGGCCATTCTGAAAATGAAAGTTTATGTGGAATAAAAATTCATATGTCAGCAGGCATATCCCGTTGTCATTACATTTTTACACAGCCCTACACCTTCTGCACAACCACATTCGCAAAAAAAAAAATAATAAATAATAAATAAATAAAATAACAGAAAAGGAAATTCGCCTCTGTTTTTTTTTTTTTCTGTGTTGAAATAAAAGGCATGCATTCACGGTACTTTCCAAACAAGCATTCCATCTTGTTTTAAAAGTATATTATTTCGCCATGCAGTTAATAAAACTCTGCCGTGTCGAACGCGTGTTTTTTCTCTCCTGCGTCGACGTGTCTGCTTGTTTTGTCGCCACGTGGGTTTCAAATCTCAGAAGTTTGCTTTGTTGTCCCGCCACGCCTTTTTAAAAATCTCTTTTCTCCGCCTTTTTTTTTTTTTCAGTTCGCCTGACAATACACATCTTTTTTTGTTCAAAGTTCAGATTGCATCGTGTTTGAAAGTTTCTCTCGGACTGGTTCGTGCTTCGAAATCCTTTGCTTGCCTATGTGGTCCCTTTTCTTTTTCCGCTTTCTTTTTCTTATTTTCCTCCGCTGTGACATCACCTTGCGCACTGGCTTGCACATATGTATATGTTAGATGCCACTGGTGTTGCTGCACATGTGTTTATGGTTCTGTGACAAAGGGAGCTGACATACGGCGCCTAGTATTTTCAGGTAGATAACACTCATCGTCACTTAACTTTGTTTATCTAATGAGATTATTTTGTGGTGGTTAAACCGCTAAATAATTCCTACAAATGCTAAAAAGCAAACGGATGTAATTGCTACTCTTTCTTTCTCCGCTTCGTTGGAATTTGTTTTCCTCTTCAATCCTTAAAATCAAGTAAGTTTTCACAGGAACGTGTTAAAATAAAATACTAATCAGTATATATAAACGCACGTCTTGGTTCGATTTTTAATCGATGAAGTAATATCAAAGAAAACCGTCTTCTCTTTCTCTCCATCTTCACTAATTTACCGCCATTAAACCGACCGCATTCCGAAGTGACGGTTTCGGAATAAAAATAATTCTTTTTCTCCGCCTTAATGGATTCTGATTACAAAATTTAGGACACGCTTGAAACTTGCCTGCTATTGCTGCAAAATTTCATTATGCGAAAACGTTACGCCGTGATTGAAGTCGTAATTGTGACTTTGTTCCACTAAAGTGTGTTTCTGCTTGCAGCAATTATTTGCAGTTGGTAATGGCGGCGTAAAATGGTGACGTCATGGTTTTTGTTCCAACTGTTGTTGTTGTTGTTTTTTTTGTTTTTTTTTAAACAGAATGAATCACCACTTATCAAGGCCCAAAGGCCACTGAAGGATAAAGGTTAACGAATGTCAGGCGGCTGGAGAGAAAACACCGTGATGATAAGTAACGGTGGAAATTGAGTAGAAATTGATGATTTAAGAGGATGACTAAACAAAAACTTGTTTATATTAGACTTGAAAACGACCAGTCAGCTGAAAAGCAGCCATGCGGTGTTATGTTCTTTACTCGTGGAATTTTTATTTAGTTTTAGGCATAAATAGCGAGCCGGGGAAATTGTTGACAGTTGTAGTAGTTAGACAAGTGCTTGTTGCGAATGTTCTACAAAGGGGATCATAGATAAAAGCTTAGTCGGGCACTTGCCATGAAAATAACGATAGAAGATAGTCACGGCATATCTATAAAAAAAAAATGAAATGGGATGATAAAATATTCTGTATCACAAGATGTTAAAGATTTTGTAAACTGTTAAGAGAGAAAAAGGTACTCTGAGCAGCTCCTCCCCATATACGGTAACTGTACTCTATCTTAGGCGTATTTGGCTCTTATACATCTACTAACAAGCCGTCCGGAATTGCCCGGTCGTAAAATACGCTTAAATATGATATTTTAATTAATGCAGATTTTGTATTTATTATTATACTAACCTGGATACCCGGCGTTGCCCGGGTGTTTAGAGGTGTGTGTTGAGCAAAAAAAAAAAAAAAGTGGTAGTAGGCAGGCGGGCTCGAACCAGTACCGCGAAGGAGAAAAAGAACGTGAAAAAAAAACGTAATATCTTTGCCGTTGCGCCCATTGCCAAATCGGAAGTGCCGAATGTTCAAATTAAGGTTAGTCAATCGAAAAGGGGATAACTTTCGAAAATATCGCCGAAAAAACCGACCCCTCCTTGTTGAAAAGTGTCCAGTTGAAGTTGAAGGAATTAATCTTTTCAGCCAACTTTTCTGATATTTGTTGTTCGGAGGGTCGAACTTCAGAACGATATGGATCTCATGAAAATCTGTCGCCTCTGTCGAAAGTTTTAGGCAGACATACATACATACATACATACATACATACATACATACAAATATTTAAACGGAAAGGTGAGATTTGTATTATAGATTATAGTTAACTCAATATATCGTAATGATTTCAAAAGTAAAAAAAAATGACACGCGCACCACCGAATAGAAACCAAACCGTTTAGCTTACGATATATATTTTTTCTTTTGACGTTAATGCCTAATCTATGAAAACATGTTTGTTGTAAAGCAAAAAAACTTAAAACATGAACCAATAGCTATTACGTAACGCATGCATATTCGTAATACCGTCGTTCGAGTTCCACCTAGCAAATCCCATATTTAAAATTTTCAGTTTTGCACCGATTTTCCCCGGCTTAAAACCCAAATATGAAGTTTCGCATGGGTCCGAATCCCCTATATATTACGTTTCATGCCTGTAGGCCAAAAACTGACAAAAGCGTTTGGTGGACAATTTTTTTTTTTTTTTTTGGTAGACAAATATATATATATATATATATATATATATACCAAAATATCTATATAAAGAGGTTTGTGTTTACTGTAAGCTTTTTATATAAATATTACGCAAGTATAAATCATATAGAATATCTGCATGAATATAATTACACGTAACAGTTAACTAAAGATGATCATTTAATAGGAAAACCGAAAAAGAACTAATAGGGAATTACTTAAAATAAATGTTTAAAAAATATGCAAATTAGCTAGATCTTTTGCAGCCGAATGTAATTCCACAAACCATATATAACAAAGTTGTATTTTCTTTTAAAATAAATATAACAAGTTTTTTATATGAATACACAAAATTCTAGGTATAAAATCCAAAAATATATATATATATATATATATATATATATATATATAATAGCTGTACTCGGCCACGCGTTGCTGTGGCTCAGTTTCTTTAAATGGAACACAAAAAGACAAAATGTATGTTTCCTATGTTTATGTTCTCAATACTTGTAGAAACACAATATTTTGAGGTGTCCCTTTTTCTGTGCAGATGTAGTGATTGTCTGCTTTTCCGACTGTAGAACATGCAACATATACTTGTCCATGTGAGAAGCAATCAGGGTGTAGATGTAAGGCACACAAATGTAAAACTTGTTTCTGAGCCTTGTTAATTATTATCGTAAACGCAAAGCAAATTGTGAAGTACAATATCTTAAATTAAAACTATATTCGTTTAAATCATTCAATGCACGTTTACTGCCCGTTCGTCCTGAGGTTGACAGCGGAGAAAACATGAGGGTTTAATTTTACTATAGACATGTATCTGAGCACGCACTGGAAAATCTCGTAAAGTAAAATATTTAGCCGATTTTCTTTTGTACGAAAGTACAGTGTTTTATCAAAAATAAATCGATAGAAAAATTGAAAAAAAAAGTCTGTATCTCACTAATGATGCATCCTCTATCTAGGCAGGTGCTGCTCGGTGCGTTCGATCCAGTCTTGATAAAGTTAAAAAAAGCCTTCGAATAAGTGTTGCCCTTTTCTCTTCCCTGCAACCTCTTTCCCGTGGAAGAGGCATTAAGAGTCTGTCTCTGCTCTATCATTATTTTCATGACAAGGGCTCGACAGAACTCCAATCTATAGTCCTCCCTTGACAAACTTTCATAAAAAAACGCACTGGACTAACTATAACTGTATACGACTTCCCCCACCCTCTATCTGTGCCTAAATTCGAACGCAGATTCCATGAACAAAGTTTCTTTCCCAGAACTGCTGTGGAACACTGTTTCGCTGGTCTGGTTCCTGGTTGAATACAACATAGTAGCCTTCAAATCCGATGTAAACAAATTCTTGTTGAGCCGTCAACATAAATAATTAAATTGATCTCAAATTACGCCACTAATGATTATTACACTACCATCTTACATTCATTAACCCTTATCCTCGAATGGCTTTCCGACTTTGATAAGTGGTGACTCGCAAGAAAAAAAAGGAGAACCTCGTCCGGTTTACAATTTCCACATGGACGTGTTACTTCTTGAGGTTTGAAACGGTTTTCTTTGGTAGGAACATATTTTGACTTCATATGATTTTGTAAAAATCGAATTTATCTCAACGACGAAAGAAAAAGGGTAGTAATTGCAGTCATTTGCTTTTTAGCATTCGTAGGAATGGCGATATAGATGCCACACGAGCACAACTCTCTCACTCATTTCCTCTTTTCTTTATAAGCCCCCCCCTCCCACTTGGCATATTTCCTTGCCACTCTTATTTTTTTTTCTTTCTTTCTCGCCTCTTTGATTTCAATTTTTTTTCTATATGACTTCGAAAAGATTCTTCGTCAAACCCACCCCGTTGATTATCTCCCGGCATGAACATGTCATTTATTAAGTGTTGCTTTCAGAGTTTCGCACACTTTGCCGCCAGAGGGCAGCAAACACGTTTTTCCGACAACCAAAATCAAATCCACTTAACTTCCTCCCGTTTATTCTCATTTCATCTGTAATTTACATCTCGTACGCGTGCAGACGAACGCGCCATTAAAATGGTACGCGCCGATCCAACTGGCCCTGCAGCGCATGCGTATGAAGGAAGGCACGTGAGAAGAAGAGAAATGACAAGCAGAAGAAGAGAAATAAGAAGAGAAAGAAGAAGAAATAGGGAAAGACTAAGAAAAATAAGAAGAGAAATGACAAGCAGAAGAGAAAGAAGAAGAGAAAGAAGAGAAATAAGAAGGGAAACGAGGGTCTTGTCTGCTTTTGTATGGCAGTTCCGAAAGACACACAACACTTTAGACGAATGATTTTCTACCCAATGTGGTAATCGTTTTAGTTACCTAACCGGAAGAATAAATCGAATAAAACCTGCCAAGAATTTAATTTCGTTAAATTTTGGAATTAATTGAATTATTTCTCGTTTCGAGTCTAACAAAAAAGAAAAACTAAAAAAAAAAGGAAATAATAACGATATTAGTTGGAAGCTCGAGTATAACAGAATTAAAAACAAAACCTGTTTGTTCGTCTTATCTGTGGATGAAAAGAGATTAAGAGTTCGTAAGTTCAACAAGTGTAAATCTCGAAAAATCTCGTTCGAAGTACGAGATCTCTTTCTTTTCTCCCAGTTATTCTGAAAACGTCATCATAAGGTCTGCACGTTGGTCCTCGTGAGATAATGGTGATTGAATCGCGAAGTGATTCCTACGAACGCTAAAATGCAAATGACTGTAATTGCTCATACTCTTCTTTGTTTCGTCGGAATTCGCTTTCCACCTCGCATCCTAAAACCAACACCGTTTAGCATTTTTAACGCTGGACCCAGTAGACTGGAACGAGGAACGCTGAAATCTCTTTAAGCCAGTGAACACATGCCACCCAGATAGCAAACTCTCTAGCACGCACACACGCACACATACACACACATACATGCGCACACACACACATACACACACATACACACACATACATTCGCACACACACAAACACACACACATCCACGAACATATACACACACATGCGCATACACACAAACACACACACCATACACACACATACAGACACACACATGCGCACACACACACAAACACACACACAGCAGAACTTTGATACGAACTTTGTCTACTTCGTATTCAAGAACTTTAAAACTTCTCAACAAACTTTGATCTTTCAAAGTATGTTTTACATGTTTGTACAATTATTGATATACGAAGTGATTTCAATAAGTTTCCATACTTTTTCTTTTTGTACAGGCAGTTAAAATTGTCATAGACTCTTGGAAATTCATTATGTTATTGTTATACCTATTATCAGATGACTGACTAGGTTTTATGATTTCAGGTTCAAATGAACAGCTACAGCGGGAATTGGAATGCACCCTTATTAGGCCTGATTGTCACAGCTGGTGAATTTTAAAAATGCAATCTGGACGTGAGTTACATCATTAACAAATGTTTGTAATAAGTTAAAAAAATTTCTAACCCAAGAAACTTTTAATTAGTAACAAACTTATCGACTTCGAGAGTGAATTCTTACTGTAAACTATTAATTTATTCAGAGATTTAACCACGACTATTTTTATTCTGTCATTCCTTGCAGGTGTTCCAACGTTTAGGTTTCTCGAATTTTCTAAAATTAGCAAAGTGAAAACATCCAATTTTTGTACTTTCGTGGAACTTTCTAATTAATTTGTTTGACAAATAATATGATGTTTGCGATCTACTTTCTAAAATCGTCTGTCGTTTATAGAAAAGACAGTTTTGTGTGTGCTTTAATGGAAGTCGCTCCAAACAAGGCATGAAGCCACTTGATGTAAAAAATCTAAAAATACTACTTGGCAACGTTTACAATGTCGTCATTGTAATATCTATGCGAATTAATGTGGACTGTGAATGTTAACCCTAGGAGTTTGAAGGTTGGACTCTCAGGTAACTGCTAACATTTGTCATATCAGTAAAAAAAAATCCTTTTCTAA
Source organism: Euprymna scolopes (assembly GCF_053919585.1). Lineage (NCBI taxonomy): Eukaryota > Metazoa > Mollusca > Cephalopoda > Sepiida > Sepiolidae > Euprymna > Euprymna scolopes. The sequence continues at coordinate 24,067,376 of NC_136492.1, read as the reverse complement.
AAACTAAAATATGTTTTGACACTTACTTACTAAACGTTTAAATGGAACCTCTCAGAGTTCACAGTTGAGTATGAAACCGTTCTTGGGACATTTATTTTAGTGCTGGCGTCTGGCCATGTCCGGTCAGATCATTCGGTCAGTGAATTTATCTCCTCTAAAACAATTAATGTTTTTATTTTTCACATGTAATTCTTTAAACCTAGTGCTTTGAAATTAATTATGGAAAATTTGAAAACTATTAAACTATCTCTCAAATTGCTACTTAAAGTTTTATTAAAAATGAATAAGTACAGATTTTCTACCTATCTTGGATTAATAGACACATTAATAATGACGCATAGATTGTTCTTGGAAACCGTCTATTTTTTACTCGTGTTTTTTTTTTCTTTTTTTGCGTGTGTGATACGTTAGTGATTCAATTTTCAATAACAATTTCAAACATACACGTTATAATTACATCCATTTTAAATACAGTGATTTTTTTTTCCACTTTAAAGAGATTTAACGTTCCTTGATACAAAACTAATGTTTGGTGAGTGTTGTTTTTTATTAAAGATTTCCTTTGTTTTCTAATTACTCAATATAGTGTTAAATATTTTGGTTGGTAGGAGTCTGCACATGTGTTATATTGTCAGGTTGGATTATATATTATAAAACAGTTATATTTTGTATTGAGATGTGAGTAGATATCGTTCTTATAACATCTGTTATAAACGTATAAATGGTATGTTTGTTTAGTCAGAGGATATGATATCGACGTATACACTGAATCATGTTGTATCAGAGAGTTATCACACGGGTATATATTACAGATATCATTTTTTTTTTATAATATTAGAATAATATATGTTTCATACCTTTCTTTCTTGTATGGCACAATCACGTTGACACACCGGTTCTGGCCAGATCACCGAAGTTAAGCAACGTTGAGCCTGGCCAGTACCATTTGGGAAGACTAGGTGCAGTATGTACCTTCTGGGAAGGTTGGGTGTGGGGGCAGCACCCTCACCCTGTAAAAAGAACTCCTCGCTACAAAAGCATCTACAAAATGTTGTAGATAGCCTATGCCCCTCCAGGGGATTAAGGGGTATGGATGGATGGACGTTTCTTTCTTCAAAGGTTCTCCTATCTTTACTGCTGAGCTCCGCGATGAGACATGAAATGACCAACACCATCTAATTGAACCTTCTGTTTTCCCTTCTTTTGCGAAACCACAGAACAACATATATTTTTAAAATATAAATTTATTTCAGTTGTCTCAAATGGTCTTCACAGGGTCTAAATTTTTTGACCACATGTTTATTCTACCCAGCCTCGCTTCCTGGCCGTCTGTTCACTCCTATGACCAAGCTCCAACTCTCTTCAACTCTAAACTTCCCGACCTCCTGACCTCATTTCCTTTACGTCATCATTCAAAAAGCACACGTATTCCTTACGTGTAACCTTTCGACGTCTGCCTGCACAAGGATATTTTGTTTATATTTAACCTAGTTAATTTATGTAAACATCCTCAGCTAAAACCCATTGCTATACTTTATTCTATAAATAATAAATAAATCACAATATAAATTATTTTAAGAATATCATTGAATAGATAGATAAACAGACCGATAATAACTGATTAACAATGTTAATTATTTAACACGCGGATTCATCTTTATTTTTTCATTAATAAACTTCGTCCGGCCCACAATCGGTAATTATAACACAATCTAACCGACGGGTTGCCAGTCCCTGTTTTAGACAATTCTCAGTGCACTGGCGGTAGCTAAACATAATGAAATCTGAGTATCGACGTCACTTAACACGTATCGTGATTTATTGTATTTATTTGCTTCCTCACGAAAGCAAATTAGACACAAGGTCGGTTTTAATGTGGGGTTAAACCAGCTCCCCTAAAACGGGAAACTTAAAACGTAAAAAGGGGGAACTCTGGCAGTATCCAAAAAATAGTAATTGTCTCAGTATGAAGGGTTTCCCCTACATTGACCAAGGACCAATTAACTTATATGCAGCATCTGCAGAACAGATACTACACTTTGATCCTGGCCTGAAGGCCATGAACAACGTATTTATTTGCTTCCCCACCGAGAAAATTAGTCACAAGGCCGTTTTTTAATGTGGAGAGTAAAGGGGGAATGGGGACCAGCTCCCCGAGGAGTAGGGGAGCTGGATAGTGACAATTGGTATAAAGGGTTGCCCCTATATTGACCAAGGTCTTATATGTGGGGTCGCCCCCACATATGGTCTTTGCTTGCAGTATCTGCCGGTCAGATACTACACTTTGATCTCGGCCAGAGGGCCAAGAACAACAGCATATTTATTTGCTCCCCCACCGAGAAAATTAGGCACAAAGCCGATTTTTAATGTGGGGAGTGAAAGGGAAATGGGGACCAGCTCCCCGAGGAGTAGGGGAGCTGGATAGTGACAATTGGTATGAAGGGTTGCTCCGACGTTGACCAAGGTCTTATATGTGGGGTTGGTATTTATTTGCTCCCCCACCGAGCAAATTAGGCACGAGGCCGATTTTTAATGTGAGGAGTGAAGGGGAAATGGGGACCAACTCCCCGGGGAGTAGGGAAGCTCGATAGTCACAATTGGTATGAAGGGTTGCCCCTACATTGACCAAGGTCTTATATGTGGGGTCGCCCCCACATATGTTCTTTGCTTGCAGTATCTGCCGGAACAGATACTACACTTTGAAGTATTTATTTGCTCCCCCACCGAGCAAATTAGGCACAAGGCCAATTTTTAAAGTGAGGAGTGAAGGGGAAATGGGGACCAACTCCTTGGGGAGTAGGAGAGCTGGATAGTGACAATTGGTATGAAGGGTTGCCCCTACGTTGACCAAGGTCTTATCTGTGGGGTCGCCCACACATAGGGTCTTTGCTTGCAGGATCTGCCGGAACAGATGGTATTTATTTGCTCCCCCACCGAGCAAATTAGGCACAAGGCCGATTTTTAATGTGAGGAGTGAAGGGAGGGGGAAGGGAAAAAGGGGACCAGCTCTCGAGAGGTGGGAAATGGGAGCTGGTTAATGGTCATGCATGTGGGGTTGCCCCCACATCTGGTCTTTGCTAGTCATAGCTAGTTATAGCATGCAGTATCTGCCGGAACAGATACTACCCTTTGATCCCAGCCCCAAGGCTAAGAACTACGGAAAAAAGCAACTCTCTTCAGAATAATTGACAGAAATAGTTTACACAGAATGCATTGCAACACTTTATCACGTGCATTAATACGAATTTTAGATATGCTCCCAGCAATATACTTATTTTCGATGGTTAAGAATGTTTCTTGTAATTGCTTTTTTACATAGGCATCACCACTTATCAAGGCCCAAGGGCCACTCGAGGATAATGGTTAAAAAGTGTACAGTAGTCAATTGAACAATATAGTAATTGTCAGTAATATAAATTCAGTAAATTTGTTAACTAAAGGGGAACGGCTTATCAAGAACTTGTTTACATTGGACTTGAAGACAACCATATTGTAGTCAGCTGAAAAAAAAGAAAAATGGAAGACAATTCCACAGGCGTCCAGTTCGAAGAAAGAAGCTTTGTTCATATATATAATATATGTTTTATAGTGTTTTCAGCTAGACGAGTGTTTCTTGTGAAAGTTTGGCGCGGGGGACCATAGATTGAAGCTCAGTCGAGCACTTGCCATGAAAATAACTATAAAGCAAAGACAAACTCGCCACATATCATCTGTGAGAAAGAGGTTGCAGGGAAGAGAAAAGAACATCTACGAGGCTACGAAGTCTATTTTGAACTCTATCAAGGCAGGATAAGTCCTTTCTAGCAGCTCCTGTCCAGATATGGCAATAGTACTCCATTCTTGGACGTACTTGGCTTTTATATAGATAGAGAATCGCATCAGCAATGAGATATCTACTGGATCGATAGAATGATACCACCATTTTTCCAGCGGCCTTGGCAACAGATTTGATGTACATGTTCCATTTAAAATCAGGAGTAAAGGTCAAGCCCAGAAGCTTGTCAAAACATGAGGCGTCCCCAAGATGAGAGCCATTCATTTCAATCGATGCCAGATGGGGATCAGGGCGTTGATGATGTAAAGATATAAGCTTGGTTTTAGATGCATTAAAAGTAACCAGCCACTCCTTTCCACATTGTTAAAGGAAAGTTGGTTTGTCTTAGTAGCATTGAATATTATATTCATTTATGGCCTTAATCCACTGAAGGTTGTTTTGTTACGTTATGTGTATATGAACATGTCTCAGACGGCGTACATGTTGAATAGTTAGGTTTTATATTTTACCTGTATATTCATGTACGTGTAAATGCGTGTATGTATATACGTCGTATCATTTAGTTGATCGTCTAGTGTGTATATTTTAACATTTATGCAAGAGTTCTAACAGGAAACGATTGACGTGGACGTATCGAAACAGCTGTAGACAAGCAGTTCTTTTTAACAGGTGTAAATAACACAACACATACCTGAATTATACACAAACATTTTTTTCACGATTTCAGCTGACATCTTCAAAGATTACAACGTCTTTACATTTTGGCTGCCTGAGGAAACGCCGCTCTCTGCGTCATGGGGAGACCAACTCCACCTTAGAGCCGTCCGTTCTCTCTGATGTCCAGCTAACGACTGACTAAAATCTCCCCAAATCTTCATCACATTACGTGTCTCAGACCAACAGCTGATGTAACCTCAATCTAGTTATTTGTTTATGCAAACAAAAAATCACGTTTAACTCTATTTTCTAGTTTCACATTCCTTTCGTAGCGATATTATTATTATTATTATTATTATTATTATTATTATTATTATTATTATTATCTCCTGCCAATCACTTTTTCCAATTTAATTGTTTATTTTTCTAATCATAATAATTGATCCAGCGACCCGCTGTTACTCGAATCAACTAATAATAATAATAATAATAATAATAATAATAATAATGTTTTGACCCTTGGCCCTGCCTGTGACAGTTAACACAGATACTACGCTATGATCACAGCCAAAGGGTCACAACATTACAGTTTTCTAAGGTTTCCGTTTTTGCATTAGATATCTATACATACGTTTTTCCCTCATATTTATTCTAGAAGACCGGAGGAATAATTGGCCGAAGCGTCGTTGAACACCAACTACAAAAGATGAGAATAATAGTCCGCAAATAAATAAATAAATAAAATATGCAAATTTCTCATCTCCAAAGAATTCCAATAATTAAATGATATATAAATCTCTTTGTTTTTATCGGTGTTGGATACTAAACACCTAAGAATACAACGTACTAAACTGCGAATAACTCTGACACGTTGTTTTCTTGAAACTGAACTGATATTTTACTCTGTTGGCCCTTTTTAATTCAAGAATATTCTTGAGATAGTTTTGATAAACATTATCTTCTATAATATAAATCTCACCTGTCTGTGTAAATGTATGTATGTATGTATGTATGTATGTGTGTGTGTGTCAGGTCATGTCATATGCTACTGGTAACATGTAACCCAGTACTACCTGCTTCATGGTCGGGTCACCGCCGACTAAACTGTTTCTCCCACCAGACTTGTTTGGTGAGGAAGGTGGCTAGTCTCCCTGAAGGATTAAAAACAAGACCTTCCAAAGGGCGAATGAACCCTTTTTCGGGCTCAACGGCCAACTAGCACCGTGTGTTTGTGTGTATGTATGTGTGTATTGGGGTGGAGATGGCTCCCATAAGCCATGGTGAAGGCAACCATTCTAGGAGAAGCAAATCTCTGATTTAAAAAACCATAAAGCGGGAGACCAGTACCCGCATTAAGCTGGTCAGCAGTTTAACTTGTTGCTGGCTATCTTGCTGTTGCTTGTTACTGGATCTCAACATTTTGAACCGAGAGAGAGACTTAGCTGTCGTACAAAGCTAAGATTCTGTAACATCATCTGTGTACAGATACTTCCTCAGGAATTTGTCTATAAAAATGGTTATGTGGCGATGGAAAAGTTGTGACGCGTGGAGGCTTGAAATGCTGGAAGCATGTAATAATTGATGTCAATGACCGTCTTGAGTGTCATGCCTGCTTCAGCGTGTGAATTCTCCGGTAGGACTAAAAGAAAAAAAAAGTCATTTTTGGGCTCATGGACTGAGGGAGTGGCACTCGTCTGACAAGACCTTGCAATCATCATGTATGTATGTATGTATGTATGTATGTATGTAAATTGTAATAGTTTTGAAGAACAGCGTGTAGAGCCTGCTGTCTTAAAACGCGTTTAAAGACAGCAGGACAAAAATATAATGTCAGAGAAATTGCAACAGAGACTGAAGTGTACTCTGTATGGCAGATATTTTTTTGTCAAAAGATGGTTTTGTAAATCATCTGAAATCACACAATCAAAGACAGGAACGACAGTCTTATGAGGATTCTTTTACAGCACATCCGGCAACACTAAGTTGTCATATTTATGGTTTAATTTGCAAATTTAAAAGTGGCCTTACACAACATTCAAGGATTCACAATATTATCATGCGATCACCTTTACAAGAAGGAAAGTTTTTAAACCACATTAATGAACTTTCATGTAGGACTAAAGCCGGATTAAAGAGTCCTCTAGGTGCACACAGACACAATAATACTTAAGGAAGAGATTGCAAACTTCTGTCAAAAAGTATCAATCATCATGTATGTATGTATGTATGTATGTACTCCTTTTCTGGGTCAACGGCCAACTAGCACCGTGTATATTTGTGTGTATTGGGGTGGAGAGGGATCCCGTAGGCCGTGGTGAAGGAAACTTTTCTAGGAGAAGCAAATCTCTGATTTAAAAAACCATAAAGCGGGAGACCAGTACCCGCATTAAGCTGGTCTGCAGTTTAATTTGTTGCTGGCTATCTTGCTCTTGCTTGTTGCTGGATCTCAACATCTTGAACCGAGAGAGAGACTTAGCTGTCGTACAAAGCTAAGACTCTGTAACATCTTTGTATAGATACTCTCTCAGGCATTTGGGCTCATGAATTTTAAATGTCTGAGGGAGTGGCGCTCGTCTGACAAGAGACGTGGCAATCAAGCAATCATCATGTATGTATGTATGTATGTAAGCCTAAAACTTTCGACAGATGCATCGAAAAATTGGCTAAAAATATTAATTCCTTCACCCTCAATTGGACACTTTTTTTTTTACAAGAAAGAGTCGCTTTTTTCGTCGATATTTTCGAAAGTCATCCCCTCTTTTCGATTGACTAGCCTTAATTTAAACATTCGTCACTTCAGGTTTGGCGATGGGCGCAACAGCAAAAACGTCACTTTTTTTTTTGTTTGTTTTTTTGTTTTTTTTTCACATTCTTTTCCTCCTTCGCGTACGGGTTCGAGCTTTCCTGCCTACTACCATTTTTTTTTTTTTTTTTTTTTTTTTGCTCAACACACACCTCCAAACACCCGGGCAACGCTCGGCACCCAGGCTAGTTTATTAGATAATAAAGAAGCCTCTCGTACAGAAACAATAGGTCCCCCTGTAAAGGTTCCTGCGTGTGTAATTGTGAGACAAGTGTTGCGCAATCCTCAACCACAGATCTACTTAGTCGACTCTACTAGCCAGAAGAAGTGCAAGACGATTGGAAATAATACTGTGATAAGTGGAGACCAACTTCAAAAAAATTTCTCATCAGTTTGTTCAAGCTGGGGATGGAGCATCCTACCAGCTGCCAAACATTCATCCATCATATCATATATTCCAATCTAGAGATCTTTTAAGATTCTGCCTGTCACTTGAAATGCAATTGTTTGGATCTCTCTTGTACTTGGTTAAGCAGATATATTTACTGGATAGTTTTTTGAAGATCAAGTTGCACCGGAAGATATACAAGAGGGGACCGAATTTTGCATGTCAGGTGTTCCGGTTTGAATAAACTGAGTTAATTTTAGTGAGTTCGTTCTTAGACGCCGAAGAAGCAAGATGGGGTAAACAGGGTCCCCATAAGGAGGCGACCGTCTCCAAATGAAACCACAAGCAATTCACTCTAGTCTGCTGTAACAGAACGCCTGGAAATGAATAAAGACAAAGAACCATTTGTCTTGGGTGCCTGTCTAGCATGCGTCTTTGTTGTAACAGAACTAGCTCCACCAAGACTTGGCGAATCTCCCAGAGACCCAGCAGATGACAAGTATGTCGCTATGTATATGTTGCTATATGTTCTGACAGACACGCACCTACACTCAAGATGAGCACAGCTGTTAAGACAGACACTCAGACACTTCGTCCCATAGTGCTAGAAATCTGGATAAAAACCAAAAGGACACGACTCAGAAACTCACCACAGTTTGTATACCATATATGAAGGGCTTGTCTGAAAAAACTTCAATGAATATGTAATCCATATAACATAAGGACAGTATTCAGGAGTGATTCAACTCTCCGGAAACAGCTTCTGAGAGTACCCCCCCCCCTCTACAGAAAAAAAAATCATGACTAAAAACTGTGTATATGAAATCCCATGTAAATGTGGAAAACTATACCCTATACTATCACGGCCAGATAAATAGACTTGGTATTTTTTACGACGTGCTCACCCCCACCTCCCCATGTTAAGAACGGCTTTCGGAATAAACACCCAAAACCTCGAAAGCCGTTCTTACCATGGTGTAGTTGGGGGTGTTTATACTACGCTGGGGCAGGTCGTAAAAGAAAAACCAAAGAGTTAAACAAACAGTTAAATAAGAAAGAAATACGCACACAAATAAGAACGAAACTATTTTGTAATATAACACTTTCCTCTTCTTGTTCCATATTAATACTATGTAATATTATGGTTACTGATTTTAGAACTGAACAGGCTGAAAATCATAATTAACTTTGTTTCCATTTGTCATTGGTTTTTGCTGTAGCGTATTATTAACAACAAAAAAAAATATTTCGAGACGACTCATTTAAGATTACTTATTTAGTTCGGACCAAACGACTAACAATGTGGCGCAATTTGAACTAACCACTTAATTATTAAAAATAGCAAGGAGGATAATTCAAATTATATACTGAAGAATATAATAGAAGTTGTCTATGTTAGAACAAAAAATGTGCAAACAATTATTTTTATGACTTCATAGTATCCCGGATAACGTCTAGGAGATAGAGCTAGTTGTATGCAAAAATAACGTAATTTGACGAACTCTGAGGTTAATCGTTGCCAGGGGCAATTGAATAGGGCCGATAGCATATGATACGCGATATTGAAAACTGTGGGATTTGATCATGAGAAAGAATTTTAAAAACTTGAAATACGCACAACATTTCGATGGAAATAATCCTTTTGGGAATTAATAAAATGAACGCAGTAACTTATCTTTAAATTCCATACATACTCCATTTAATTAATTTGCTTTAGTTTAACTTTACTCTCTCTCTCTCTCTCTCTATATATATATATATATATATATATATATATATATATATATATAACGCGAGAGATTAATAATTGTGAAATTATCAAGTTTACATGGGGGAAACATAACAAAATTCAATTTTTTATGTACGATTGTTTCGGAGACGATATTAACTTTTTAATCGATATTTACAAAGACAATTAAAAGCATCGGGTTCGAACCTCCCTACCGGTATTTATTTGTAAATATCGAATAAATAAATTAATATCGTCTCCGAAACGATCGTACATGAAAAAATCGGATTTTCTTATGTTTCCCTCTATGTGAACTTGATAATTTCACAATTATTAACCCTCACCTTTTTCTATATATAGCTCTAGATTAACAACACCTATTGAGTTTTTCATAACTGCAATACCCCTTGCTCTTATAGACCTTGTCTATAGCACAATATATATATATATATATATATATATATATATATATATATATATAAGTGAACGTGTCTGTGTACATTTCCATACGTAATAACTCATAACTCGACATTTGATATACAGGGTACTGAGATTTGAAAAAATCGACGTAATCGTTTTTCGGCCAAAAATTTGGCGATTAAGGGGTCAAAGTTCAACGATTTGTCCTTTGAGAACTCTACCAAACTCCTCCGACAATTTGGACTCTAAACACTTGAAATTTTTTATATAAGTTCCTTGGACATGGATCTAACTTAATAACTTAAGTTGAGCCCAAAACAATAAATTTCAAACGGTTATAATAGGAGTCAAAGTTTTAAAAAATTGACCTATTTTTGCTCGGGATAAACCTCCAAATACCCGGGCAACGCCGGGCACCCATTGCTAGTATATATATATATATATATATATATATATATATATATATAGTGCTATAGACAAACAGTCTAGTAATTTTAGTCGTCGTGTGCAATTATTAAGGTATCTGATTTTAGTATTGTTAGTTAAAAAATTTTTTTATATCGGACAACTGTAGGTTTTTATCATGGGTGTTAGGTGTTGTTTTATGGCACTATGATCAGCTAAATGATAGGTTAGTTGTCGGGAGAGTGTTGTAGTTTATGGCCTATGTATGCGTTGTATGAATTTTTAGAGTGGGTTCGGAGACATTCTTTGAGGGGCAAATAACTTCATACGGTACATTAGTTTGGTTTAGTGTGGTGTTAGTGTTTAAATTGTGTCTCCTGACGACTAACCTATCATTTAGATGACAATAATGCCATAAAACAACACGTAACACCCCTTCTTCTATATAAATAAAATGAACGCATTTTTTTGCGTCTGATTTTGACATTAATAGGATTAAAAATCAAGATATTTCATGCAAATATAATATGCACAAACGGCAGAACAATATCTGAGGTGTGTTATAGGTTTATTATTTCTCAAATTCCTCGATAATCTAAGATTTCTATACTTTTTCTGCTGAGAAGTCACGGCCAAAATCGGTTAAGATCAATGGAAGTGGAAAAATATTTTGTCTCTAATAAATTCCTCCTCCCCCTGCCACCACTTAACACCGTTTGGGGATCGTTCACAAGGAACAGTTGAGAAGAGAACACCGGTTTGGCTTCGTAGTTCTTTCATGTGAAGTTATTTAAAATCACTAAACTAAGCTGCAGTGCTCTGTGGCGTAGTGGTTAGCGTGCTGGACAATTCACATTATATTTTCACGTTCGCGCCGACCTACAGTAGTCGTTTTTTTTTTGTTTTTTTTTTCCTAAACAACTGGAATGGACTTTTCTTGGTGGCCGAACTGTTAACGTTGCAGATGTTTGTTTTTTTTTGTTTTTTTTTTCACACTTTATTTTCCTACTTTTACTCATGACTCCGGGTTTGATCCTTCCTACTTACCTACCATAACATTTTTTAAAACTCCCCCCCCCGTCCCGGAAATAAAACACTCGGGCAACGCCGGGTACCCCCGCTAGTTCTGTATAAGTTACATACTGAAATTAAAAAGACCGCCCGGCAAATTGAAAAATTATCCATTAAGATCGGAAAAAAAATAATAGATCCGTTGTGTTCAATCAGATATGTCTGAATAATAAT
>NC_136492.1:24020954-24045954 GCF_053919585.1 Euprymna scolopes | reverse complement strand
TTTTGGGGTGTGTGATTTACAATGGAAAAATATATTAAAGCTTACACGGCCACCTGTGATGAAAAAAAACGAAAACGAGTAAAACAAAAACCATTTTATTCTATTTTTCTAAAAAGTATAAAGGAAACCATAAATATTTAACAATGTAATATATTGTTATAATTCTAAAAAAAAAAAAAAAAAAATTCAAACCATTGCAAAAAAACAAAAAAAAACAATTATAAAAAATATAATAAAGCATTTTTTTTTAAATTTGTTATAACGTTTTCCGGTGATAACGTTTATTGTACATAAAATGGTCACTTCGTTACTAAGAAAACTAAAGGGTTTATTAAATAAAGATTTAGAAGAACGTTATAATTAAAAAGTTATCCCCGGCGTTAAAGTCATTAAATTTATATATATATATATATATATATATATATATATATATATATATATTAGTCATCCACATACAGTACTGTTTCGTTGTGTCACAACTCATTACTGAAGCTAGACATACACCTTTCCCCAGCCGTGGATCGAACGACAACCGTCGCATTGACAGTCTGCAGCTCAAACCATCGGACCACAAATCAATGCATAAACATTTCTTCTCGAGTGTGTAATAAATCCACTCCCGTCCGTCGCTTACAGTGCTCAAACCATCAGTTTGTTTACAAACAAATTAATAGTGGGCTTCGCTTAATTGCTTGAATACGCATCGGGTGGAAATATATTTACAAAGTGCTCAACTCAAAGAGGGAGGCTTTAATAGTCAGCCGCATATGGTATTGATTCATTGTATTACAACTCATCAGTGCGGCTAGCGCACAAAATTGTCTTTCGAAAAGAATATTATGTTTAAATATTGAAATATTTTTTTTATTAAATATATGAAAATACGCTAGTATTAGGCTAAAATGCTATAGCAAAAGCGTTGATTTTAGTGTCTGAAATAAATATCGTCGAAAAGACCTTGATGAGATGTCCAACCCGGCAAAAATGTTAAAATAACAAATCAAGCCATTTTTTTTTGTTTGTTTTTTTACGTTTAAGCTTAGTGTTTTATCGCTGAAACTCAATCAGAAAGAAAGTTTTAAAAAGTTATGAATATGTGTAGACAACCAATAAAATAAATCAGATAGTGATAGCGAAAATAAAATGTAAGAAATTTTTAAAAGAGAAATAATAAAAAAAATACTTGCTACTAAACGAATGGAGAAAAAAAGGAAAAGAGAAACAGTTGAAGAAGAAAGGATGTCACAAGCTTGGTTATATTCTAAGGGTTTGTATTACTGTACACATAGATTCGAAAAAGTTGTCAAAAAAACAAATATATAACAAATAAATGTTATCAAAGGCAAGATAAGTTACTTTTCAACCTAACTGGATATATTTTTTGTGTTTTTATTCAGTGTAACATGTTTATTCAGCTCGAAAAACATGCAATGTTTACCGATGTATTGGAAAATTCAAAATGGCAGCCGACTGTCTCTCGGAGAGGGTACGTTTGGGAAAAGGTATTATAAATAATAAACTAGACAAAATACTGTTAGAAAACAACCGAATACATGTCAACTTATGTCACGGTAACATATATTGAGCGAATTTCTAACAGTATTTTGTCTAGTTTATTATTTATAATACCTTTTCCCAAACGTACCCTCTCCGAGAGACAGTCGGCTGCCATTTTGAATTTTCCAATACATCGGTAAACATTGCATGTTTTTCGAGCTGAATAAACATGTTACACTGAATAAAAACACAAAAAATATATCCAGTTAGGTAGAAAAGTAACTTATCTTGCCTTTGATAACATTTATTTGTTATATATTTGTTTTTTGACAACTTTTTCGAATCTATGTGTACACTAATACAAACCCTATTCTAACATATAAAAATCTGTGTCTGTCTGTCTGTCTTGATATTTTCAAACTCTATCTCTTCCGAAACTAAAAGCCGCAGAATAGCAGTAGCGGCCTCTAATGATTAGCTTTTTTACGAACCGTTCTTTTATGGGTCTTTAGCCGGTTCAAATAGTTTTAAGTCAAAATGGGGTCAAAATGGAAAAAAAATCGTTAATCATTTTGTACATTCATCTTAGTTTATTTTTAATTTTTAACCACTTCATATGCATGTCACCTTGGGACAGTGGTAACATCATCAGCTTTGAATGCTACAGTTTCGGTTTCGATTTTAGCTGATGGCACCCAAATACTTTTTTTTTTACTTTTGAAATCACAACTCTATAATAATATATACGAAATCTGGACAAATTAAAATATCCTATTTAAGCGTATTTTATGACCCGTCATGTATTAGTAATCTGGAAAGTAGCCCATCGGTATTGTGTTCCAATGACGGGGAGTTCCAGAAAAAAATAACTTTGCTAATGGCATCATCGTTTAATTCTAGGTAGATACAGAAAGAAATTACGGGTAAGTATTCACTGCATTTGTCGTTAAACGAGTTTTGGGATGAGTGAGTTACAACGGAACGATATATTAAAGCTTACACGGCCACCTGTCATGAGAAAACGAACAAGAGTAAGATTAAAAAAGATTTTCAGCGTCTCTTCTGGTAGAAAAATGTACAGCGTAGAACGATAAAATTGTTGCCCTAGAAAAGACGACATGATTCCATTTCCGTTTGATGAAAACCGGTTTTTCATTTTTTGGTGTAGACTATCTACTAGTTGGCTAGTTGTGTATAAATCCTAAGAGCGATAGGAGCCTTCTAGCATGTTTGGAAGTGACACAATGTTCATCGAGCGAGATCAGAGATGCGCCGCTGTACAACTCATGCTCTATCTATCTCTATCGTTCCAAGTTATGACAACAGGACCATTGCCACTACTCTTAAAATGCAACACTGGATTGCCACAAATTATAGGGACGTACCCAGGGTGATAAAAACAAAGTTTCCGGCACGGTTTATTCCATAACCGTGCTGGAAACTTTGTTTTTATCACCCTGGGCACGTCTCTTGGTTTTTATGTGGGCCACATCATGCCACCTCACATCTTCGAAATCGGTTTGAAAGCCAACACCAAAGTGTACCTAGATTTGCTGGAGAGTGTGGTGAGCCTCTAATGCAATCAGGTGGCTGCTGGCAGACCCTGGGCATACCAGCAGAACTCAGCGCTGTTCCACAAGACCCAGGCTAGGCTTCGGGAAGAATGTTACGACTTTGTATCCTTCTCTCACTAGCCCCCTCCTCCCCGACCTAAACTGAAGTTTTAAAATAAAGCTGAAATGTTGTTTACTTTGGTATCGTTCCAACCTGTAGTATAATAAAAGGTAGCGTATTCTGATTTGTACATGATCCTGGAAGGAAAAGAGGAGTACTGTTGCCATATCTGGGCAGGAGTTGCTAAAAACAACTTCTCCTGCCTTGATAGAGTTCAAAATAGACTTTGTTGCCTAGTAGGGGATATCCTTTTCTCTTCCCTGCAACCTTTTTACCACAGAAGAGACGTTGCGCGCCTGTCTCTGCTTTATCGTTATTTTTATGGCAAGTGCTCGTCTGAGCTCCAATTTATGGTCCTCTCTCGCCAAAATATCACGAGAAACACTCGTCTAGCTAAAAACGTAATAGATGCACTGAGACTAAAGCTGCTTTCAGGAACGCCAGCAACCACTGTAAAAGAGTAATAAAAAATGCAAGAGAGCTATATGCCGAGTCTGTTAAATCCAAAGTAGCTGATCAGCGGCTTGGTTCCCACCAGTTTTGGCAAATAACAAATAGGATCCTGAACAGAAGTGTGCGCTCTATCCCAACCATTATCAATGGACCAGAGGTCATCTCGTCAGCATCAGACAAGGCCAAACTATTTGCAAAGAACTTTGCAGCTAATTCTACCCTATGCGATGAAGGCCATCAACTCCCCATATTTCCTCCTATAACACAGAACACGCTAGGTAACATACAAATATATGTGCATGAGGTCGCCAAGCTAATCAAGAACCTTGATTCCAGTAAAGCAACTGGCCCTGGCGGCATCCCAATTATAGTGTTAAAAAAGCTTCAACCAGAACTTGATCCCATACTTACGAAACTGTTTAAGCGTTGCCTTAAGGAGAAATGCTTTTCAACACCCTGGAAAACCTCATCAATATGCCCTGTATTTAAGAACTCAGGTGATAAGTCATCTCCCTCTCAGTACAGACCAATAAGTCTCCTGTGCGTCATGAATAAGTTGATGGAATCCATATTGAATAGAGAAATAGTAAACCACTTCAGCAGAAATAACCTTCTTAGTGACATGCAATATGGTTTCCGTTCTGCAAGATCTACCGCAGATGTGCTAACGGTTATATCTCATAGGATTAGTGAATCTCTTGACAAAGGCTTCCTTTATAGAGCAATTGCTCTTGACATATCAAAGGCCTTCGACAAGGTATGGCATAAAGGCCTACTTCACAAGATTTCCAGCTACGGTATAACTGGAAATGTTCTCTCTATCATTAAATCATTTCTCTCTGATAGGCTCATAAGAGTAGTGGTTGATGGACAAAAATCAGAGGCCCAGAGTATTAATGCTGGATCCCTCAAGGGTCCATCATGGGCTCAACTCTCTTCCTGATCTACATCAATGATCTCCCTAAACACATACTTAAATCATTCGTTGACATCTATGCTGATGACACGGCCATCTACGGCAACACATCAAAGGCTGTAAATGACAAAGCTCTCTGATTCTCTCTCCTCTGATCTCGAGCGTGTGGTTCAGTGAGGGAAGACGTGGCTGGTTATCTTTAATACATCTAAAACCAAACACCTATCTTTGCATCATCAACGCTCTGATCCCCATCTGGCATCAATTGAAATGGTTGGCTCTTGTCTAGGAGAAGTCTCATGTTTTGACAAGCTTCTGGGCTTGACCTTCACTCCTGATCTGAAATGGAACACGTATATCAAGTCTGTTGCCAAGGTCGCTGGAAAGATGGTGGGATCCTTCTACCGCTCCAGAAGATATCTCACTACTGATGCAATTCTCTATCTATATAAAAGCAAAGTACGTCCAAGGATGGAGTACTGCTGCCATATCTGGGCAGGAACTGCTAAAAACAGCCTATCCTGCCGTAACAGAGTACAAAATAGACTTCGTGGCTTAGTGGGGGATGCCCTTTTCTCTTCCCTGCAACCGCGCTCCCACAGAAGAGACGTTGCAAGCCTATCTTTGGTTTATCGTTATTTCCATGGAAATTTCTGTCTTCTATAGTAGAAAGAAAGGTGGTCCTAGCTCTTCTATATTCTTGCATAGGCTATTCGTTATCGAGTAGAGTTCTTCTGACCATAAAAACGGCTCGCGTGGGACTAAGTGTTAGAGACCATTTTTACGCATATGTAATTAAAATGCATTAAATAAATACATTTAAAGAGAAGGTATACACAGTTGGTAAAAGCAAAAAGAGAAATAAACAAAGTGAATAAATAAATAAAAAATAAAGTAATAGAAGAAACGACTCGCATGGAAGCAAAGAGTTAAAGACAATATATGCGCATATAGTTAAAATACATTAGTCAAAATTAAGAAAAAAAAAAAGCAGTTGCCATTTTGGTAATATTAGGATTTGTTAAATTAACTTAGCTTATATTGTTTGCCCATCTTCGAAATTGTCGCGTCTGTCAGCGAGCGTAACCCTCTTCTTAGTGTGACGGTAGGGGGGGCTTCACTTCCTTTCCCCGAATTTTATATCTATTTATAGTTTTATAGTGCGCACATGAGTATGGTAATTTTACTTTTTTATTTTTTTCTTCTTTTATTTTTTATTTTTTTAGGTTAAACTTCTGTCTTCTATAGTAGAAAGAAAGGTGTCCGTCTGAGCTCCAATCTCTGCACCCCCTCGCAAATCTTTCACGGAAAACACCCGTCTAGCTGAATCCACTGTCAACAACTTTCCTCACTCTTTATCTATGCCTAAATCAAAACGTAGATTCCATGAACAAAGTTTCTTTCTTAGAACTGCACGCCTGTGGAACTCTGTTCCGCCAGTCTGCTTCCAACCTGACTACAACCTGGATGTCTTCAAGTCCAACGTAAACAAATTCCTAATGAACCGACCTCTTAAGTAGACACATTATTAAATCTCCACACTAACGTACTGTACTTACAATAACCCTTATCCCTGAGTGGCTTCCGGGCCTTGATAAGTGGTGACCACCTTGTAAAAAAAAACAATAAAAAACACTATCAATAATTTCCCTACTCCTTATCTGTGCCTAAACTCAAACGTAGATTCCATGAACAAAGTTTCTTTCTTAGAAAATAACATTTTTTCATATTGGAATGCTTAATATTGTCTATTGTTTCACTCATTTGACCGATATCCTCTCACATATTCCTGGGTCAAATTATTCAGTCTGTTAGACAGTGGTGGAAAATCCCGCATTCCTCGCATGGAATCTATTTGCGTGTGTACAACTCATCGAATGTTTTTCCCCGGGGTTGCCTGCCAATATTTAATAATTATATTCAACTTAATCGCGATATACCAATGAATATATTATTTCAAGGCAGGAAAAATACTCCAAGCAGAACTAACCGTGTTATGTAGTTGGAAACACAAGAATTATTTGTTATTTATCTGTCTGTCCATCTATCCATATATCTATGTGTATTATCGATATATCTATCGATCTAGTTATTTATCTATCTTTTTATGTTTATCTATCCATCCATCTATCTGACTAGCGTGGTGAGCTGTGTTTTGATATATTGTAAAAGCATGTCAAAGTGACATCTAACTTGGTGACGGATCAATTGCACCGGAAGAGTCAGATAGCTGACCCGGAAGTACGGGTATGTGATCACGTGTTCTGGTTAGCTGATAAAATAGTCGGAGTTGAATTTTTTTTTTTTTACAAGGAAGTCACCACTTTTCAAGGCCCAGAGGCCACTCAGGGATAAGGGTTATTGCGTGTACAATAATCAATGGGATAGTATCATAGTAATCGCTAGTAATGGAGATCTGATAAAGTGTCTTACTTAAGGGGGCGGTTCATCAGGAAGTTGTTTATGTTGGACTTGAAGACATCCAAGTTGTAGTAAGGCGGGAAACAGGCAGACGGAAGATAGTTCCACATGCGTACACTTCTAAGAAAGAAGCTTTGTTCATGGAATCTACGTTTTGATTTAGGCTCAGATAAAGAGTGGGGAAAATTATTGACAGTGATTTCCGCTAGACGGGTGTTTTTCGTGAAAGATTTGCGAGGAGGGGGGCAGAGATTGGAGCTCAGACGAACACTTTCCATGGAAATAACGATAAAACAAAGACAGGCTCGTCCCTTCTGTGGGAGAGAGATTGCAGAGAAGAGAAAAGGGCATATCCCACTAGGCTACGAAGTCTATTTTGTACTCTGTCAAGGCAGCTCCTACCAGATGTGGCAGCAGTACTCCATCCTTGGGCATACTTGGTTTTTATATAGATAGAGAATTGCATCAGCAGTGAGATATCTATTGGAGCGGTGGAAAGATCCCACCATTTTTTAGCGACCTTGGCAACAGAGGACGTAAACAGAAAAAGATTAATTGAAAGGGGTCTCCTCTCGGAGGGGGGAGTGTTTCAAACGTTAGACGTGTAAGAACTAGCAACCCAAGTAAAGATCGACGTGGAAATGTTTCTATTTACAATGCCTCCCCACAGGACAGAGTTAGACACCAGGGTCGTTTTTTTAATGTGGAGAAAAGGAACAAAAATAAAAATTGGCTCAGTCGTGAAGGATTTCTCCTCTACTGACAGAGAACAAGAAATTGAAGTGCAGCATCTGAAGAACAGATGGTATCCCACTGAGCAAATTAGGCACAAGGCCGTTTTTAATGTGAGGTAAAAACCAGCTCCCCTAAAAGTAGGCAAAAAGGGGGCACTCTGGTTACCAAAAATAATAATTGTCCCAGTATAGAGGGTTTCCCCTCCATTGACTGGTACAAATTATCTTAAGTGCAGCATCTGAAGAACAGATACTACACTTTGATCTTGTCCCAGAAAACCAACAGAAATGCTATTTAAAAATGTATCGTTATAGACAATGAAAATAATACTTTAAACTTAACCATCGCAGACCAATGAAATATTATTTTTTACTTAACCGTGAACGATAAATAAAAATGTTATTTCTAACTTCACCGTGACAGACCAATGGAAATATTATTTCAGACTTATTGGTGACAAATATACGAAAATGTTATTGCAAATTTAACTGTGACAGACCAACGAAAACGTTTTTTTTATGTTTAACTGTGACAGACTAACAAAAACGGTGTTTGAAATTTCACTGTGACAGATTAACGGAAACGTCATTTCAAATTTAACTGGCAAATTAATGAAAACGTTATTTCAAATTTATTGTGGCATACTAACGAAAACATTATTTCAAATTTAATTGTGGCAGAATAACGAAAATGTTATTTAACAATTAACTGTGGCAGACCAACGAAAACGCTATTTCAAATTAAACTGTGACAGATTAAAGAAAAGGTTTACCCAAACTCAACCGTGACAGTCAAACGCAAATGTTATTTCAAATTTCACAGCGACCATTAACGACCAGAATAAACATCTTATAGAAACAGGTGGACGTATCTGATTGATATGCAGTGCATAATTCTCAATTAGCATCACGTGATGACGAAACTGATATTTTCGATGACTGAAATATCGAGTATAATGCTATAATTAAGCGCGAATGAACGTGCGGCGAGCGGACAAAGCCTTTTTATAGAGATCCTTCAACGCATCTAAAATTATTCTAAGTTGAGAGCAACGTTCGTGCGCAATGTTACTATCGTTACTATCATTCAAAACGAAGATCACGATCTTCTTCTGAGAGAATTCCGAAGGAATCTGGCATTTTGGACTTGTGCCAAAGGTCGCGACATCAACGTTGAACTTTATTGCGAACAACTTGATCGCGTCTATGATAAGCTGGTTGAAAAGTACCCAAGTATTGTTCATTTAAACCGTCGGCTTTGTTTCCAATAAGACATTGTAAGGCTGCAAACCGCCAACAACAATAAGTCTCCTCTTTAAGTCCAATTCTTCCTTGGTACAGTTGGCAACCTGGTAATACTGTCAGAGCTGCGCAGTCTAAGCCAGCGATAGCAGACAGATGTTTACACTAAGTGATATTAGGGTCGCAACTCGGTTAACAAGGCTATGGTGAAGATTTAGGAGTCAGCACAAAAGTCCATCGTTCTGCTTCTGCGTGTTATTGTTACTCACTAGGAGTTCTCACACAAGAGCCATCGTGGTGTTGTCTGGAATCAGAACAACAACATTCTTCCTAGATTTGCTACCTACGATAACCTTTGCAAATGAATTTGCATCATCACAACAGCCGCTTGCCATGGACTTCTCGTTGGAAATTGTTGCGCAGAGGGGATAAGACATTCATATAACGAGGATGACGATGGGACAATTTCATAGATTATACACAGTTCATATTTATGACAGAAGCTTTATATAAAGAGAGACGTAAACAGTTCTTTTAACACTACTGAAAATTCATTACTGAAGGAGGAGATCCAGTTACCATTATAAAAGGAGGGTGTTTCATATTTACTTCATTTACAGAGATGATCACAAAAACACATTACCTTTCAGGTTGAAAATCAAAACGAAGACAAAGGTTTACAAATAACATGATGGTGTTTATTCTCCCAGCTGGATGATTGATGATCAGGAATTCAATTGCCTTTCGGAATTATATTTTCTTGTTTCCCTTTCTGATCGCCTCCTAAAGGGTTTAACTCAACTGCTGTGACTTCCAGCTGTGTCTCTCCATCCTGAACTGACTCTCTGAATATATATTGTAAATTATCTTTCTTTGTGACGTCAGAAACGTGCCCAACCATGTGGATCCTCACGTGGATTTACATAAATGTCCAGCACATTTTTGTCAAAATAAAGACCTTCCTTCATTTACATTGTCCGATATCTGACTTACTAGTTGTATCGTTATATTTAAAACAATGGACAATGCCCTACATTCCGAGGATTGCATTATGTATTTTTTTTCAATTTCTGATTACGGGGTTCGATCCTAGTCTTTTCTTTATAATAAATATTTGTAATCCTATTTACGTCTTTCTTTAATTACCGGGGTCTGCCCGCTTCCATGTATAATACTCCTTTCCTTCTCATCTTTCTAAAACAAAATGTAGGAATTTTTTAATTTCCAATACATTTTTTCTTCATTCTTCATTTATATCCTAACAACTCTTTAAATCCGCACAAAAATCAGACACCATAATGAAAACGTTTTAGTCAGACATTTTCCAACTGACTTCCTAACTATTTATATGACCAGAATCTCCATCCGATCTTCCTGACATTTTTCCTTTTGGGTGTAGAACCTCCTATGATCAATATCAGTTATATAATCCAGCCACCCTTATGTCGTAACGACAGAGGTCCCATTTTACCTCTTTACCAACTCGATGACTTCTCGTCTGATGGGTCCTGACCCTTTCTTTCTCGTGGGTGTTACTATTAATTAGAGCTTTGCTTCACTTTCTGCCTATTTTACTTCTTTTGAGACGTACAGTAAGTGTTATTGATTTACAGTGCTTGGCAGTGACTAAGTGGTCAACAACCCCGACTGACAACCTGCATGTGCCAAGTTCGAATCAAGTTTGTTCTACAGAAATGTTTTCACTTAGGGGCGCTGACAATCTTCAGGTGATATCTTCCTTAAGTATTCGATGTCTCATGAAAAGTCTATATCAAGAAATATATAAGAAAAACAATGCTGACGATATAATCATCCGATTCATACGAAATAAATCAATGTATTGACGTACAGCGTTTATCATATATACTGGACAAACTATAGGAAAAAATTGTACACTGCCACACTCTTTATCTGTGCCTAAACCTAAATGCAGATTCCATGAACAAAGCTTCTTTCCTAGAACTGCTCGCCTGTAGAACTCTCTTCCGATTGCCTGCTTTCCAGCTGACTACAATCTGATTGTCTTCAAGTCCAATGTAAACAAGTTCTTGATGAACCGACCCCCTAAGTAATCCAATTCACAAAATTCTCATTACTTATGTTTACTACGCTATAATCACATTTACTAATGTATACCAATGAACCCTTATCCTCGAGTGGCCTTCGGGCCTTGATGTGGTGATTCCCGTGTAAAAAAAAACTTCCAATTTGTTCTATTTCTTAGTATAACTGTTAGCATTGTTACAGTGTTTTTTTTTTCTGATTTTTTTTTTTTTAGATGAGGATTAGTTAATCGTATTATTTGGATTTTTGCGGACTACTGTTCTCATCTTGCGTATAATTTTCACAACGTTTCGGTTGATGTAACCTCCGCCCTTCTTCAGGTATATCTTGTTGAACTCCGGAGTCTTTCTAGAAATAATGAAGTGAGGACAACGTTTCTTTTGCATCATTTCGTAGTGCGTTCTGAGCCAAAACATAATGGTTTTGCATGTAACCGCTGAGCCTAACGTATCTAAAACTTGAAATCGCGAACAATGTTTGTTTTCTACGAAGAATGTTTGTGATTTTGTAAATATCCTTGAAATCTGTCACGAGGGCTGAAATGTCAGCTATTACGATTTTGATCACGTAGCATCGTCTCCATTTAGTCTAGTCACATATTTTTTTTTTTAGGACAGCTGATTACCAAAACAAACTTTTATTATGGATAACGGACAGAAAGGACACTCCTGCTTTTATGGCTTCGTAAACAGTATAAATAGTATTTGAAAAGAACTATAACAATCCCTATTATTTGGATAGTTCGAACTACTGTTCTCATCTTGAGTGTCATTTTCACAATATTTCGAGCGATGTAATATTCGTCGTTTTTTTTGTGTCATGGCGCAGTTGTTAGAGTACTTGGGGGGGGGAAACAACAATTGTAAAAGTGCTATTTTTCTGAAAGTTGAAAGTTCAATTCTCAATATGGGCGATCGAAATATACAATTGCGAATTACTTAGGATCTCTATCCAGTCGTGGCTGACGGAACAAGAACACCCTACCCTCATGAAGTAAATAAAGGATTCCGTTCGAAATTCCTTTCAAGTTTCCGAGTTAGATAGAAAGATTTCAGAGTTTGGCAAAATACACCTTGTAATGTTGTGACCCTTTGGGCTGTGATCATAGCGTAATATCTGTATTAACTGTGGCAAGCAGGGCCAAGGATCAAAACATTATTATTATTATTATTATTAATAATTGATTCGACCGACAGCAGGTCGCTGGATCAATTATTATGATTAAAAAAATAAACAATTAAATTGGAAAAAAAAAATGATTGACATATAATAGATTAATATCGCAAAAAGAATGTGAAAATAGAAAATACATGTAAACATGATTTTTGGTTTGCATAAACAAATAACTAGATTGGGGTTACATCAGCTGTTGATTTGAGACACGTAATGAGACACGTTATTAGACACGTGATGAGATGTAGATTTGGAAAGATTCTAGTTAGTCGTTAGCTGGACATCAGAGAGAACGGACGACTCAAAAAGGAGAGTTAGTCTCTCCATGACGTAAGGAGTGGCGTCATCTCAAGCAGCCAAGATGTAAAAACGTGTAATCTTTGAAGATGCCGGTCGGATCATGAAAATAGATGTTCGTAAATAATTCAAGTATGTGCTATGTTATTTACATCTGTTAAAAAGAACTGTTTGTCTACAACTGTTTCGATACGTCCACGTCAATCGTTTCCTGTTAGAACTATTGCATAAATGTTAAAATATACACACGAGACGATCAACTAAATGATACTAAGTATATACACACACAACGTAACAACCTGAAGAAGGACGGAGATTACATAAACCGAAACGTTGTGTAAATTATGCGCAAGATAGAACAGTAGTCCGATTAATCCAAATAATATGAATAACTAATCCACATTTCAAAAATTCAGTAAATAACTGTAACAACACTAACAGTTATACTAAGAAATAGAACCAACTGGAAGTCTACGATGTTTTTCCTATAGTTTGTCCAGTATATATGATAAACGCTGTATGTTAATACATTGATTCATTTCGTATGAATCGGATGATTATATCGTCAGCATTGGTTTTTCTATTATATTTCTTGATATTTCTGAATTTTTGAGATGAGGATTGGTTACTTGTATTATTTGGATTCTTCGGACTACTGTTCTCATCTTGAGTGTGATTTTCACAACGTTTCGGTCGATATAATCTCCGACCTTCTTCAAGTGTATCGTGGCGCGGTGGTTAGAGTACTGGGTACGAGAATTGTCCGCAAGGACCCGTTGCGCAGTGGTTAGCGTACTGGGAAGAATCAATTGTAAAAGTGATATTCTCCTGAAGGTTGAAGGTTCAATCCTCAGTGTGGGCGACCGAAATATACATTTGCGAATTACTTAGGACCTCTATCCAGTCATGGCTGACGGAACAAGAGCATGCAACCCCCGTGAAGTAAATAAAGAGTTCCGTTTGAAATTCCACCTAAATTCCCGTTCGATAGAAACATTCTCGAGTTCGACAATATACACCTGAAGAAGGTCGGAGGTTACATCGAGCGAAATGTTGTGGAAATTGCACTCAAGATGAGAACAGTAGTCTGATGAATAATAGTGCATATTTCTTGATATAAACTTTTAAGGAAAGACATCGAATGCTTAAAGAAGATATCACGTGACGGTTGCCAACGCCCTTAAGTGAAAATATTTCTCTAGAACAAGCTTGATTCGAACTTGGCACATCCAGGTTGTCAGTTCGTGTTGTTGACCACTTAGCCACTGTCAAACCCTGTAAATCAATAACGCTTTTGTTATTGATTATATAAGTTTTCGTTTTTACTTTTCCAATTCATAAAATTAGACCCTCTCACATGGTGTTCCTATTTATGGAGATGTTAGTTGGTTCGTTGTAGCGTAGCATGATGAGACGACAGACGGATAATTCAACGTAAGAAAACTCCACAAAATATGTAAAACGATTACTAAAGGGAAGTTTGTACAGGTGTTATTGAGAGTCAATTTTGTATTTGAATTTGGGTTATGACGTAAGGCAGCAGACAATGCACAATTCACGCAAATTAGGTGGTCCCTTCACATACAATGATATTCGTAATAATATCGAATTGAAATTAACCCGACACCGAATATAGTTAAATATATAGGAAGACAGACAAGAAGACGAGGGAAGAGAAGACGACAGAAGTCTGAATGTCAGCGAAGAAATTGAACGATTTCACGCTAAAGCCACCGTCAAGAAACCTATCGACCACATTTATTGTCAGTTAGCGATAAGTAATGTATTTGCAAGTAAGACATGAATAGATTTTAATCACTAAGATAAGAGTAAAAACTCTTCAAAAAGATAATTACATATTTTTGTTCTTTATAGTGTCTGCTATCAACGTTTATCTCCATCCCATGACGGGTAAGATGTGACACAAGTCTGTAAACTGGAGTAAAGAAAAACAGGTCTTTGAAGAAGAGCAACCTGGCCTACAATAAAATATCTGGGCAGCCTCATTGGCATTTCCCGGTAGGGGAAGGGGGCATTCAGGCGATTAACAATACACTAATTCTGAACTAATAAAACAAAGTGTCTATTAAACTGAAGACTGGGGTCGTTAATTACAAACAGTAGGAATTATGACAGTAATTATATTATTTAACTCATAGCTAGAGAGAAAAAGGGAGGGATTGTGAGAGGGAGAGGGACTGAGAGAGAGAGAGAGAGAGAGAGAGAGAAGTGGGGGGAGGGTTAAGACCGAATAGAAAAATAATAATTTCGGATATTTTCTTTTATTATGTTTTATTTAATTTGCCTTTGCAAATTAAGTAATGTAACCTGAGCTTAATTAATGACTCTTTCAGCCAAATGTTTGCTTGTGTGTGTGTGTGTGTGTGTGTGTGTGTGTGTGTGTGTGTGTGTGTGTGAGAGAGAGAGAGAAGGGGGGGTTTAAAAGAGGGAGAAAGATTTACTAAAGTATTGCACAAAATGACTGGAAAATATGTTTATATGAAGAAGGTGCTATTATTAAGTCCACCAGAGAACAACCACGATTACTAACAACAACAACGACAACGACACTGGCAGCAAATGGACAGTAGAAGTATATTTAAACAAACTGATGAACAACCTTTCAGATTCCATCACGACTCTCATACGTAAACGTCCACTATATATATATATATATATATATATATATATATATACCACATATACCAGACCTTTATTTACAGGTACTTTCCAGTATAACGCGTTGTCTCTTATTCAAAAGTCTTCTCGTACGCCAATGTGCTTAACAAGACTCTGCCGTGTCGAACAAGTGGTAAACTGTCCTTATCCGGACATATTTAGCATAATTTTTTTCCTATTATTCTCCGGACACGTGTGTAACACGTCTATTTCTGTCCTTCTCGAGCCGCGATTTTCTTTTATAATCATTTTCTTTCCTTCTTCCTCGCTGTGACATCATCTCGCACACGGCTCGGTCATTTGCATACGTCGACTCTCGTACAGCGATTATAAAAACCGGTTGACTCTACATTTCTCAATGCGCCTTGATCATGGTCTTATCAATGTATACTTTCCTTTCATGCTCTGTAAAAGAAATTTGATATGCCTACTTATCGATAATTACCTAATTAGCCACCAAACTGTTTTACCTCAACCCTAACCAAGTCTTAACCTAAATTAGGCAACCCTAACATAATACAAGTCAATCATAAATTAACCATAATCTGTTTTTGATTACTCTAACTTACATAACTTTAATAAAGCTTTAAACTAACCTTAAACTAACTCTTAACTTGCCCTAAGCTAACCCTAAACTAACCCTAATCTAGTCGATGTTTATTCAATTTTAAAAATTTGTACCTGTATCTCAAATTCCAGTTAAGCAATAGGTGAAAATTCTGGCTGGTGCAGTAGCGATACTGCGTATATAGAAATAATATTTAACAATCAAAATTACCAAGTAAGGTTAGAATATGTTTAAAAAAGTAGTTTTCTATTAGAAGATTAGTTAGGGGTTATGCTGACGAACATGGGGTATCACGACACGAGGAAGGAAGCGACAGAGAAACAAGATGTAGTTTCGATTTTTCGCACCGACCTGATAGAATCGGAATCAGAATCGATAATTTCATCGGAATCGGGAATTTAGAGCAGAATAGATAATTATGTAGGAACCAAGAAAATATTAGAATCTTCCCCATCGTTAGTTGTGACCAATAACGTCTATTATACGTAGTTTTATAAACCGTCTTCTGCTTCGTCTCCTACCTCTCACGGAAGCCATCTTGTTGTCGTTATGATATACGTAAACCTTTTGTCCTAGTTCCACAGTGACGAATAACCTTTGCAAACTGCTGGTGATTCCAACGTCTCACACGTTCTTTGTAATTGGAGAAACTGTATAGCGAACGTCCCGCCCTCTGGCGGCGACATTAAATATTCCCGAGTCACGTATAGGCTACGCATTAATTCACGATATATACTAGTTCCGTTTAACGTAAGTAAAGGCCACGGTGAATCAAAACAAAAAAAATAACATTTAAAAGTTGCACGACTGAATATATTTACAACAAGCTTAAATGCGACGAGGAGTTTAAAGCCTAGTCATATGAATTGGTAGTTGGACCCCTAGCCCTTATGATTACGAGATCAGATAAATAATAATGCATAATTATGTAACTATTTAATAAGGTTGTGTGTAATGCGGAAAATAATAGACATAATAAATAATGAATAATTTGCTGAATCTGATATTTTCCGATAACCTAGGGTCTGCTGTATTATTTAATTATTCAAACTACTGTTCTTATCTCGAATGTTGTTTTGACAGCGTTTCGGACGATGTAACCTCCGATCTTCATGTATATCTGTTAAATGAAGCTTTTGCGTCCTTCCATTTATTATTTATTTGTTCACTTTACTTTTTCGTTTACTTTTTTACTGTTTCTTGTTACTTTTACTGCTAAGGGTACTTTTAAGAGTCTGTGCGTTTATCACCGTTCTTACTTATATACGTGTGTGTGTGAGTGTGTGTGTGTGTGTGTGTGTATTCTCTTACGTACGTTACGTGCAGTTCATTGTTATATGTGTGTGTGGGTGTGTGTTCTTATCCTTACACCGTTTCTTGCCTTGAAAATCTTCGAGACGTGTATGTGCCATGTATAATACGTACCTACCCGGTTGCCTTGGCCAGTGGATGATGCCTTCTTGGACGCTGGTCTCCATCTCGTGGGGAGTGGCCACTGCAGACAGATGCATCGATAAACAACAAGATGGATTTGAAGCTTCAATCTTTTATTAAAGGCAAGCCTATCATCTCGAACCCTGGTTGTCGGGGGATACCTGAAATCTCCGATCTGCATTCCTCTGCTGCCTCAACTACTCTCAGCTCATGTGGTCGTCAACCGGAAGCCTACGACCACAATTCCCGTGTCACACCTAATTTCCGGGGTATGTCACCCCTAATTTCCGGTGCATTCTTACTAGGTTGATATCTGTCAAACCTAACCTTTTGTGACCCTGCCAACTCGCTGATGGGAAATGAAAATAAGCCTACATAATTTTATATTTCTAAAATTACCTACATAGCAATTAAGCTGGGATTCCCAATACTACATATCTTGTCGAACTTTGCAATCTTTCTATTGAATTTGCACTGAATTTTGAACGGATCCCTTTATTTAAACTACGAAGATAGCATGCTCTCGTTCCAACAGCCCCGACCGGGTAGAAGTCTTGAATAATTCGCAATTGTGTTCTTTGTATCGTCTGCACGGAGGATTGAACCTTAAACTATCAGATGAGTGCTACTTAGGACTGAATTTTGTTTAGTACTTTATCCGTTACACCATGGGTATTTGCGGACTTACTTAAGACTGATGACGGAATGAGAGCAGGCTACGTTTGTGGATTAATAAAGAGTTCCGTTCGAAATACCGTGCACATTTTCGATGTCTAGGTGACACTAATCAGGAGGTTAAAGGTTCAATCCTCAGTGTGGACGATACTAAGGATACATTATCGAATTAGTTAAGACTTCTACCCGATCGTGGCTGACGGAACGAGAGTATGCTACACCAGTGGATTAAATAAAGTGTTTCGTTCAAAATTTCGTGGGGGTTTGTTTTACACAGAAATCACCACTTATCAAGGCCCGGAGACCACTCGAGAATAACGATTAATTAATATGTATACATTAGTCAGTGTGATTATAGCGTTTTTAACATAGTGGGATTTTGTAAATTGGATTACTTAGGGGGACGTTTCATCAAGAACTTGTTTACATTGGACTTGAAGACAATCAGATTGTAGTCAGCTGGGAAGCAGGCCAACGGAAGAGAGTTCCATATGCGTGCAGTTCTAAGCAAGAAGCTCCGCTCATGGAATCTACATTTAGGTTTAGGCACAGATAAAGAGTGTAGGAAACTATTGGAAGTGGTTCTGACTAGACGAATGTTTTTCGTGAAAGTTTGGCGATGGGGGAACATAGATTGAGGTTTAGACGAGCAGGTGCCATGGAAATAACGATAAAGCAGAGACAGGCTCGCAACGTCTCTTCTGTAGGAAAGAGGTTGCAGAGAAGAGAAAAGGGCATCCCCCATTAAGCTACGAAGTCTGTTTTGATACCCGACTTAAAAAAGAAAGATCCCCGAATTCGATAATATAGAGTCAAAAACGGTCGAATGTTACATTAATTGAAACGTTGTGAAAATAGCACTCCAAATGAGAACAGTAGTCCGAATAATTCAAATATAACAAAGTATCAATTCTCATCTCAAAGATTCAGAAACTAGCATTTTTTATTTTTTATTTGGCAGTCATCTGTGATGTTTCTTCTCTTTAAACTGAATAGGATGTTCGTTTTTTTGTTGTTGTTGATTTTTTTTAAATATCAAAATATTTTTGGAAATATCAAAACATTTTTTCAAATATCTAAAAAATGTTATTTAATATCAGAATGTTTTTTAAATATCATAATATTTTTTCCATGGCAGGTGCTCGTCTGAACTCCAATCTTTTACGAAAAACACCCGTCTAGCTGAATCCACTGTCAAAAATTTTCGCCACTCGTTGGAAATGTTATCTCTATCATTAAATCATTTCTCTCTGATAGGCTCATAAGAGTAGGTTGATGGACAAAAATCAGAGGCCCAGAGTATTAATGCTGGAGTCCCTCAAGGGTCCATCATGGGCCCAACTCTCTTCCTGATCTACATCAATGATCTCCCTAAACACATACTTAAATCATTCGTTGACATCTATGCTGATGACACGGCCATCTACGGCAACACATCAAAGGCTGTAAATGACAAAGCTCTCTGATTCTCTATGGTTTTCTCTCTCCTCTGATCTCGAGCGTGTGGTTCAGTGAGCGAAGACGTGGCTGGTTACTTTTAATGCATCTAAAACCAAACTCCTATCTTTACATTATCAACGCTCTGATCCCCATCTGGCATCAATTGAAATGGTTGGCTCTCGTCTAGGAGAAGTTTCATGTTTTGGCAAGCTTCTGGGCTTGACCTTCACTCCTGATCTGAAATGGAACACGTACATCAAGTCTGTTGCCAAGGTCGCTGGAAAGATGGTGGGATCCTTCTACCTCTCCAGAAGATATCTCACTACTGATGCAATTCTCTATCTATATAAAAGCAAAGTACGTCCAAGGATGGAATACTGCTGCCATATCTGGGCAGGAACTGCTAAAAACAGCCTATCCTGCCTTGACAGAGTACAAAATAGACTTCGTGGCTTAGTGGGGGATGCCCTTTTCTTTTTCCTGCAACCTCTCTCCCACAGAAGAGACGTTGCAAGCCTATCTTTGTTTTATCGTTATTTCAATGGCAGGTGCTCGTCTGAACTCCAATGTATGGTCCCCCCCTCGCCAATCTTTTACAAAAAAAGTCCGTCTAGCTGAATCCACTGTCAACAACTTTCCCCACTCTTTATCTATGCTTAAATCAAAACGTAGATCCATGAACAAAGTTTCTTTCTTACAACTGCACGCCTGTGGAACTCTGTTCCGTCTGCCTGCTTCCCACCTGACTACAACCTGGATGTCTTCAAGTCTAACGTAAAAAAATTCCTGATGAACCACCCCCTTAAGTAGACACATTATTAAATCTCCACACTAACGTACTGTACTTGCAATAACCCTTATCCCTGAATGGCTTCCGGGCCTTGATAAGTGGTGACCGCCGTGTAAAAAAAAAAAATATAGAAATATTTTTCACTATCTCGGATTCTCTTAAGTACATTGTTTTCAATCGTTTATTTAATAACAATCTTGGATGTTTCATCTCATTGAACGGAATATAATTTTTTAAATATAATATTTTGTGAAATATCAAAATATTTTGTGAAATATCCAAATACTTTTCACTATCTGGGATTCTCTTAACAGTAATTGAATAATTGAGTGAAAATAAAAAAAGATACAGTTTTATTTAATAAATCATCGTTTCAATTATTTCAATTATTTGGTCGTGTTCGTCTCCTTGTTTAGTGTTCTTTTTTATTGTTTATTTATTTTTTTTAGATATATCAAAATATTTTTCGAAATATCAAAATAATTTGGACTATTTTGGATTCTCTTACTAATAAATACATAGATTATTGAATATATTGTCTTAGCAGGTGAAAAATTTCCGCCATTTTGTCTAAATCAAAACGGAAAATTACCCCCTTTTGAATTTTCGATCGTTTTCATCAAATTCTTTTTTTTTTTTACCCATCACGCAACGTAAACGAACATATCATATTCTAAAAATCACGTAAATTGATCAAGTAGCTTTAATTTTTTTACTAAGAAAATTAAATTTTATAAGAAATCGAATAGGGACTGTCTTGAAAAATCAAGTGCAGATAACCCCACAATAATTCAGACTTGTAAGATCAGCCTTGTATTGCTAACGATTTAACATTAATCGTTAAAAATTGATCAAAAATATTTTTAACGAAGAAAATCAAAAATTTATATGAAGCGAGAACAGTGTAGACAACTTAATTTGAACTACTGGGATTTTAAGTCGGCCTTGTCATGGCTACAATAATCGCTAAAAACCGCAAGAAAAATGATTACTTGTTTTTTCGTTTCCCCGTTCCCTGATCCTTATTTTCTCTTCATTGCATGTATTATTTTTAATATAGATGCACTTACTCATTATATATATATATATATATATATATATAATTATGATTAATATTCTGCTGCATATAATATTTTCTGCGAACATAAAAACATACTTTCTATAACATTCATTTTGGACGTTTCCTCTCTGTGAACGGAAGAGGTTTAACTTTCATTCTTTTTTTTTTTTTGAGAAGGGGTGTTCCTTCCGAAATATCAAATAATTTTCAACCATCTCCGATTTTATTTACAATAACTAAAACATTTACTGAAACAGGATGTGAAAAATACCTGCATATACTCTATTAGTAAATCGAGGACTCTGGGAATGGCTTTCCATTTAAGCTGTTGCTATCGTAGACATAGAAACAATAGACGGGTAAGCCTAAGGCGCTGTATTCAGTCTGCTATTAAGGGCCAGTATGTTGGAACAGGAAAAGGATAGTGGACTATGGCACTCCTGATTTCGCTTTCGATTATGTATGTCTAAACTAGAACGTGGAATAATTACAATAAAACAAATAGTGGGCACTTACTCCTATATATAAGGTACAGTATAATAATCAATATAGAATTGGCTATATAATAATAAATACGAAACCTGCATGAATAAAAATATCATATCCACTCATATTATACGAGTGAGTAGGAACGAGTAGCCTCAAAGTATATATATATGTGTGTGTGGGGGGGTGTATTTGTATATTTTGCAGAAAGTCATTATTCAATCATGTCTGATTGAACACGACTGAGTTATTCTTTTCAACAACATTTGGGCGCCATTCTATATAACGGCCAGCTTAAATTAAAAAGACCGCTCGGCAAATGGAAAAGATATCCAGAAAGATCGGACAAAATAATAACTCTGTTGTGTTCCATCAGACGTGCTTCAATATATATATATATATATATATATATATATATATATATATATATATATATACAGTAAAACTCCTTTCATTTTAACATCTTCTAATGTTGGACTTCCTCTCATTTTGACTTCTTCTAAACCTGGACTTTGTCTAAACTTGAACTGTCCTGTCATTGAAATTGTATTAGCATATTTGATGCGGAGTTGCATCTATGGAGACGGTTATAAAATGTCTAGAAAAACGTCCTTACTTTAGTGACAACTATGTTTTGCAAGCAATGTCACTCCGAAGAGATATAATCATAAAGAAGCTACAAAACCAAGAAATTGTAAATTTCGTGATCGCTTACGGAATACAATGGCAGCGCCCGAGAGCTCAATGGATGAAAATAGAAACTGCAATGAGACTCATTCAATGAATAAATAAAAAAAAAAACTGTATTTTACATAAATGTATGATTTTTGTAGATGATAACTTAGGTAATAAATACCTAACAAGTAAGAGTAGATTTAACTTATTTTCAATGTTTTTGTTCCTGGTAATAATATTTAACAATTCTTACTTGCAATATATCGTAAACTCAACTACATATATACTTGAAGTATCATATAGCAATGAATTTCATTTACTATTTGTTAATTCTTAGAAAATTAAAGTTAACTGCAGCACATTTTTTATCACGAAACTTGAACAGCATCCTCTAATTTGGACGAAGGGGATGTTCAAATTATAGAGGTTATACTGTATTATATTATATATATATATATATATATATATATATATATATATATATATATATAATAATATTATATTATATATGTACATATTATAAATATATCATATATATATATATATATAATAATAATATTATATTATATATGTACATATTATAAATATATCATATATATATATATATATAATAATAATATTATATTATATATGTACATATTATAAATATATCATATATATATATATATATAATAATATTATATTATATATGTACATATTATAAATATATCATATATATATATATATATATATATATAATAATATTATATTATATATGTACATATTATAAATATATCATATATATATATATATATATATATAATAATATTATATTATATATGTACATATTATAAATATATCATATATATATATATATATAATATTATATATGTACATATTATAAATATATCATATATATATATATATATATATATATAATATTATATTATATATGTACATATTATAAATATATCATATATATATATATACATATATTATATAATATTATATTATATATGTACATATTATAAATATATCATATATATATATATATATAATAATAATATTATATTATATATGTACATATTATAAATATATCATATATATATATATATATAATAATAATATTATATTATATATGTACATATTATAAATATATCATATATATATATATATATAATAATATTATATTATATATGTACATATTATAAATATATCATATATATATATATATATATATATATAATAATATTATATTATATATGTACATATTATAAATATATCATATATATATATATATATATATATATAATAATATTATATTATATATGTACATATTATAAATATATCATATATATATATATATATAATATTATATATGTACATATTATAAATATATCATATATATATATATATATATATATATAATATTATATTATATATGTACATATTATAAATATATCATATATATATATATACATATATTATATAATATTATATTATATATGTACATATTATAAATATATCATATATATATATACATATATTATATAATATTATATTATATATGTACATATTATAAATATATCATATATATATATATACATATATTATATAATATTATATTATATATGTACATATTATAAATATATCATATATATATATATATACATATATTATATAATATTATATTATATATGTACATATTATAAATATATCATATATATATATATACATATATTATATAATATTATATTATGTATGTACATATTAAAAATATATCATATATATATATATATACATATATTATATAATATTATATTATATATGTACATATTATAAATATATCATATATATATATATATACATATATTATATAATATTATATTATATATGTACATATTATAAATATATCATATATATATATACATATATTATATAATATTATATTATATATGTACATATTATAAATATATCATATATATATATATACATATATTATATAATATTATATTATATATGTACATATTATAAATATATCATATATATATATACATATATTATATAATATTATATTATATATGTACATATTATAAATATATCATATATATATATATACATATATTATATAATATTATATTATATATGTACATATTATAAATATATCATATATATATATACATATATTATATAATATTATATATGTACATATTATAAATATATCATATATATATATATACATATATTATATAATATTATATTATATATGTACATATTATAAATATATCATATATATATATAATATTATATATGTACATATTATAAATATATCATATATATATATATACATATATTATATAATATTATATTATATATGTACATATTATAAATATATCATATATATATATATACATATATTATATAATATTATATTATATATGTACATATTATAAATATATCATATATATATATACATATATTATATAATATTATATATGTACATATTATAAATATATCATATATATATATACATATATTATATAATATTATATTATATATGTACATATTATAAATATATCATATATATATATATATATATACATATATTATATAATATTATATTATATATGTACATATTATAAATATATCATATATATATACATATCTTATATAATATTATATTATATATGTACATATTATAAATATATCATATATATATATATATATATATATATATATATAT
>NC_136492.1:24008454-24015954 GCF_053919585.1 Euprymna scolopes | reverse complement strand
TGACGTCACATTTTCGAACCGTGAGAGAAAAAAAAAAGGTTTTCAGTAAGTTCTTTCGTCTAAGTTAAAACACGAATAGAATCCACGACGATGAAGGGAATAAAGAGACCCGCGTCTAAGAGACCGCGTAAGTATGTTTAAAGACTATCATTTCGCGACGTTCGTAACATCAACACTTTGAGATCAGATTCCGAAGACAAATTGCAATGAATACTGACAACAGTGGCTGACGAAAGGGGAAGAAAGGACTGGAACTTAATGCTAAGAAGACAGAATACATGGTTATCTCCAAAAAGGCTGATGCATTAAAATGCAATATCAAATGTAAACGTGAGACTAGTTGGCAGGGGCATACACTCAAGTACCTGGTTGTACTTTTACATCTGATGGTAAGAATGATGCGAAAATCAATTGCAGAATTGCGATGGCAAAACCCGCCTTCCATAGTATGCAGTTCATCTTACAAATTAGAAACATAAAACTAAGCACAAACATCAGAATCTTGAAAACGTACATGTGGTCAGTTCTCATTTATGGTTGCAAATGTTGGACAGTAACAAAGGCGGTTGAAAGTCGTTTGGAAAAAGCAACGATATGGTCCTTAAGGAGAATTCTATGAATCTCATTGAAAGAAAGGAAGACAAACAAAGAAGTCATTCGTAAGACAGAGTACAGCAGATCACTACTCAATACCATCCATGCCAGACAGTTAAGGTACTTCGGCAATTTAATGCGGGCGGACGGATTGGAAAAAGCTTAATGTTAGGGAAAAATCGCCTGAAAAAAGATCAAAGGAAGACAACAAATAACGTTCACTGGCAGTCTCAATAGGGTCACTAGAAATACGACTATATATATAATATTAGAAAGACCGAATGAAGAGGGGACTGGAGAGACATTGTAAACAATGTCTACAATAACAGGCCTGATAAATGAAGATTTGGCTCATTGATCACTCATTAATAAAAACATTACATTAAAAAAAAAGCCACATATTGGATTGATTGTCGAGGACGTACTTCCGACTTGCTATAATCCACCTGCTTATAGCACAGTATTTGTATTCATTATCATTTTTATCTGGATTGTTATTTTTTACGACGTTTCAACCGATATAATCTCCGATCGTCATCTATATCTATCGAACTAGGAAATCTGCAGGGAATTACGAACGAAAACCCTTTATTTAATCCATTGGGGTAGCATGCTCTCGTTCCATCAGCCATCTTAACTAATTTGCAATTGTATTCTTACTATCGCCATCACTGCAGATCGAACGTTCATCCTCTAGAGGCGTGTTTCTTAGAATTGGATTGTTCTTGTACTATATTCGTTATATGATGCGTTCTTGCTAGCCCTGTGGATTAATGAAATTTCGAGCAAGTTCTCGAATTTGACAGAAAGATTCCCGAGTCGACACGGTAGACTTGAAGAAGGCAGAGGATTACATCGGCCGAAACGTTGTAAGAATAACACTCAAGATAAAAACAGAATTATCCAAATAATACGACTAATCAATCCTCATCTCGTGTGTATAGAAGAAACCACCTTTTTTATTTACATCACAGGCTCACGTAATAGAGGGTTGACAGTTATGTTCTCATTTTCAGAGCCGGTTGCAGTGGCCGACAGTTTTCAATTCGTCTACTTCGAAAAGTACAGTAGCCTTTTAAATGAACAAAATTGCGGAAAACTAACCCCCTCAGCACACACACACACACACACACACACACACACACACACACACACACATGTACACACAGAGACCTGTTTAACTTGCTAAACAGTCTTATTTATTCAGGTCACACCCTATATTCCCGACCTATTTCTTAACATTATTTTACTGACGCCCAGATTATACGCCTTAAACACGTTCGACGAGGACTTTTACGAATAACGGAGTCGTATTTGCATGCTTAACGGTAAAGTATATTCAAATCGTAGTCGTTCAGCATGTTTGGCAGGCACCGCCCTGCATGCATATGGATCGGATTCTCAGATCAGTTTCTAAAACCAAATCTGTCTAATGACGCATCCTCTACTTTTTAAAGAACCAGATCCGGATTAAGATCGTACATTGTCGTTCGACTCCTGTTTTGTCGATTGCGTTTGACCTCTGTCTTCTTCCTTGCCTCAACCTTACGTCATCCCTCTCTGTGTACGATTTTCTTTGCAGATAATGGTCATACTAATAGGTACTACATGTGACCCTTGTCAAAATTCACTTTAATCGCTACTGACGTAGAGTCCCTAGTATCTAAAACAATCAGGCTTAATTCTTGTGTTAGTTGCTGCTGACCCGGAGGTAGCTTCTGCTCAGGGAATTATTTCTTACCTTGACAGAGTATAAAACCGACTCCGCAATTTACTCGGTGACTTCTCCATTTATTGCAGTCCTTTTCACAACTGAATGACGTTCCTATTTTTCGGATTTTTCGGATTACCGTTGTCAACTTAAGTGTTATTTTCACAACGTTTCGATCGATGTAACCTCCGACCTTCTTCATGTGCATCTTGTCGAACTTGGAAATCTTTCTGTTGAACTCGGAAATCTGCACGAAATTTCGCACAAAACTCTGTATATAATCCACGGGGGTTGCACATTCTCGTTCCGTCAGCCATGATTGTGTAGTATTTCTAAGCAATTCGGAATTTTATTTTGAGTGTCGCCCGCACTGAGGATTGAACCTGCAACCTTCCAGAAGCGTGTAGCTAACAGCTAAAATTTACCAAGTGCGTTATCCGCTACGCCACGGGTCGGAAATGTTAAACTTAAATATTAAGTGTTGGCGACACGCCAAATAAAAATTGCGAATTATTTAGGTTTCTACTCAGCCATAGCTGTGGACGAGAACATTCTATCCCCGTAGTTCTGTTCGAAATTCCGCGCAGACTCCCGTGGCCGACAGTATATATTCCCGAGTGTCTTTTTTTTTTTTTTTTACACAGGAATCGCCACTTATAAAAGCCCGGAGGCCACTCGAGGATAAGGGTTAATGGGTATACATTAGTCAATGTGATTATAGCGTAGTGGGAATTTTGTAAATTAGATTACTTAGGGGGACGGTTTATCAAGAACTTGTTTACATTGGACTTGAAGACAATCAGATTGTGGTCAACTGGAAAGCAGGCAATCGGAAAAGAGTTCCACAGGCGTGCCGTTCTAAGAAAGAAGGAATCTACATTTAGGTTTTGGCACAGATAAAGTGTTTGGGAAATTATTGATAGTGGTTTTGGCTAGACGAGTGTTTTCGACAAGATATGCTTGAAAAAGGCTGGTGGTTAGATCGACCGAAACGTTGTAAAAATAACACTCAAGATGAGAACAGTAGTCTGAAGTATCTAAATAATACGACGAATCAATCCTCATCTAAAAAAAAAAAAAATCAGAAACAGAAGAGATTTTGTTAGACTCGTTCTAATGTATTGGTATATTAACGATGGGTGCTCGATTGAGCTCCACCTCTCATTTTCCCATCCCATATAAAATATTTACACCAAGAATCTGTCTATCTGCAATCACAGCAGCAAAATTTCTTTTCCCCATCTCCGCACCAAAAACCAAGCGGGAATAATTCCCAGCCGATTACAACATGTCCGTCATTAAGTTTAATATAAGCACACACACACACACACATATATATATATATATATATATATATATATATGAATCTCTACCCGCTTGGATTTCTCCCTTAATGTCCGTTTATGTGTATATATCTCATTTCTGTGGTCCTACGCCCCCACTACCTCATTTCTTTCTTCCAAGCATAAATCAATGGTGATTTTAATTGTTTTCATCCCCTCCCATTTCTTGTGGCATTGTAATCATGCTGACTCTATTTTCCCTTTTCCGTTTCTATGATCTTCCCTTTTCCTTTTTATTCCTCCTCTTTATCCTGTTAAGTCTTGGCGTTCTCTTTCTCCCTATCGCTTATCGTTGTTTGGAGTCTAAATTGTCACCTAACCTACCAACCCTCTTGTTTAAATTTAGCATTTTAACATTTTTATTTTTATAAATAAAAAATATATATTTCATTTCTTCCATTTGAAACCCAGATGCGTTCATTGGTACATTAGCTCTATTACGTTGCCTGACGAGGACTTTTTGTTCTTGTCAACCAATTGTCCAAAACATTAGTATGTTTAGTGCAGCGACTTGGTATTATTTGTCTATAAAAATAAAAATATCATATTTTGCTCTTTTTGATTGAGCACTCTTAATAACCTCGTTTTAATTCATGAGTTTTCCCTCTTGAATAGCTTTAACTTGGTATACATATGCACACACACACACACACACACACATATATATATATATATATATATATATATATATATATATATATTCATATATGCGATGTCAAAACTAAAATATCGTTAAATTAATTATCCACACAGCAGCAGCAGTACAGCGTAATGGTGAGAAGCCTTGACTGTCATTTGCGCAGTCAGGTTTCGATCCTGGCTTGAGGCAGTTGCCTGTCTATCCACACTGATGACCTGCGAAACAGTACTGTGAGTAGATGACTATATATATATATATATATATATATATATATATATATATATATATATAAAGCATTTCCAGCT
This sequence comes from Euprymna scolopes, assembly GCF_053919585.1. NCBI lineage: Eukaryota > Metazoa > Mollusca > Cephalopoda > Sepiida > Sepiolidae > Euprymna > Euprymna scolopes. Next base: position 24,011,361 of record NC_136492.1, on the reverse strand, counting down.
TGTCCATAAATAATGCATTTCTCTCTTAATGTTCGTTCTTGTGTATATATACCATTTATGTGTGTTCCTACCCTCTCACTACCTCTTTTCCTCCAACCCTTTCTTTATATATATATATATATATATATATATATATATATATATATATATATATATATATATTCCTCCCAGTTATTCTGTATGTTCATCACGATTCACTGGTTCGTGATAAACATACTCCTGTCTTGTCGCTCTCAATTTGCAACGCTACACATAATTGTTTTCTGTTATTTATTACTTCGTTTCCATACTCGTTCATCACTTTTATTCTTCTCATCTTTGTTTCTACATTATCTTTCTCTTCTTCCCCTACATCTCTTTCTTTAATTCCTTTTCTTCGTTTTTTTTTCACTTCTTTTTTGTCTTCTTTCTTTTTTGTCTCTCTTTTATATTATTTTTTTTTTCACTTCTATCCTTCTTATCCTTTAACGTTCATTCCTTTGATTCATTTCCCCCGCCCCTTTTCTTTCTTCCGTTCTTTTCGTTTCTTACTCCTCTCTTTATTCGTCCTTTTCTTTCTTCTGTCTTTCATTCCTTGTTCTCAGTTACCCCCCTTTCTATACCTTTTCGTCCTCCATCATTTTCTTTACTTACGTTTGCTCATCATAATTTTTCGTCTCTTAAAAACAGATACCGATAACTCACATAATTCACAATCTATGCTTGAAAAATTATGTAGGTGTGCGTACAATCGGGATACGTCTTCGGCAATCAATCCGATATTCTGATTTAGTCTTAGGAGCTCTACCTTTCTTCCAGGTGTGCCATGGTCTAGTCTATTGCAGAAATAGCTTGTTCTATGTTGACTGAGCTGTAAATCTGTGCAATTCTAGGAGTCCAATCTGCGTTTGTATCGTGTGAGAATGAATTAGTTTATTGCTAATTGCATGAGGTGCCATTACAGTCTGTAAGAATCGTATACTTGAACCCATTTTTGACCCCATAAAAAACAATTTTAACGGCTAAAGACCCATAAAAGAACGCCCCATAAAAAATCCAATCATTTGAGGCCCTAGCGCCGCTCTGCGACTTTTAGTTTCGGAGGAGATAGAGTTTGAAAATTTACAAACAGACCTATAGCCGTTCATATATATATATATATATATATGATTGCAAATGTCTTGTCAGACGAGTGCCACTTCCTCAGGCACTTAATGTCCATGAGCCCAGAAATGACTTTTTTTTTTCTTAGTCCTACTGGTGAATTCACACGCTCACGCAGGCATGAAACTTAAGACGGTCATTGAGATCAATTATTACATGTTTCCAGCATTTCAAGCCTCCATGCGTCATAACTTTTCCATCGCCACAGGACCATTTTTATAGACAAATGCCTGAGAGAGTATCTATACATAGGTGATGTTACAGAGTCTTAGCTTTGTACGACAGCTAAGTCTTTCACTCGGTTCAAAATGTTGAGATCCAGCAACAAGCAAGAGCAAGATAGCCAGCAACAAGTTAAACTGCAGACCAGCTTAATGCGGGTACTGGTCTCCCGCTTTGAACCATATATATATATATATATATATATATATATATATATATATATATATACATACAGTAAAACGGCTTGAATTTGGACTTCCTCTCATTTGGACTTCTTCTCATTTGGACTTCTTCTAAACCTGGATTTCTCTAAACTTGAACTGTCTCGTCATTGAAATTGTATTAGCATATTTGATACGGAGTTGCAGTAAAACTGTTTACATTGTTTAGTCAGATATTGCGCAGAAATGTTAATGCTGGTTACTATGTAAATAATGTAGATTAGCTATTAATAATTAATTTACACTAACTGTAATTTTTTTTCAGATTGCTATATTTAAAATAGTGTAAACAACCCATCACAATGGCTTGCAACACTAAAAGAAAACAAGTGACACTGTACCCGACAAATGTCCAATTATAGAAAAATTAGATGCTGGAGTTGAAAATAGCGTTATATTGAGTGATTATAAGATTGGAAGAAGTACACTGTTTTACATCAAAAAGAAAAAGGATGAAATATTGAAGGTTGCTCCTTTCTCTTCAAATAAAATACATGTCAAAAGAAGGACTCTTTGTAGACCAAAGCAAGTTGAATTCGATCGAATATTGCATGAGTGGTTTGTAGCAAACTTTCTTAAGGAAGAGTTGAATATCGCAGAAGATATGAAATTCAGTGAAGGCTGGCTTAGGAGCTTTAAGTGTAGACATGATATAAGACAATTAACAATGTCAGGCAAACAACGGTCTGCTGATACACACGCAGCATCAAATTATTGCGACACATTCAAGACGATAATTGCCGATTATGGTTTAACACCAGAGGATGTTTACAACGCTGATGAAAGTGGCGTAAATTGGAAGGGCTTACCTACAAAAACATTAGCCGGATCCGAGGAACGGAAAATAAAAGGATTCAAATGAAATAAAGAAAGACTAACAGTGATGGTATGCGATAATGCTTCTGGAACTCATAAACTTAAGCTTCTTGTCATCGGCAAATCAAAGTGTGCCCGAGCATTGAAAGGAATTTCGCCTTTGCCAGTATCCTATTATTTTTCACGAAATGGATGGATGAATCAGCAGTTGTTTAAAAAATGTTTTCTGCAAGAATTTGTGCCAGTTGTCTAAAGGCGTTTTCTTGAATTAGATAAGCCTGATTCAAAGTGCTTGCTTCTGCTGGACAATTGTAGAGCACATCCTCCTGAGTCAGAACTAGTGTAATCTTGCGGGAATATTTTTGTGTACAACTTACCACCTAATGTGACTTCTGTCATCCAACCTATGGATGAAGGGATTATAAGGAACTACAGAAATGATTTCATGGTGAATATGATAAATAGTACCGTGAGTATAAGCGATTTTCAGCGCCATTTTACTATC
>NC_136492.1:23995954-24000954 GCF_053919585.1 Euprymna scolopes | reverse complement strand
CGTAAATACCCCTGACAAACCTGACAAGCACCTAAACCCTACCCTTTCACCCTAGGTGTAAGAAAGCCTTCTACTCAAACAGTTTCTTCCTCAGAATTGCTAGACTTTGGAACTCCCTTCCGGGATTCTGCTTTTCCAACTGTACTGACATGCAGCAGTTCAAGGGTAATGTAAGCAGATATCTTGCTACTCATCTCCCTTCATAATACCTCTGTAACTTATGTCCCTGATAGTAGCCCTCTACTTCAAATAGCCATTGTGCCTTGTTTGGGGTGAAAATTGAATACTATATATATATATATATATATATCGAAACGTTTTTTAAACGGGCGCCACCAAGTTAATTTCTACGCGGTGTTTCCTCCCCCCCCCTCATAGAAATTACTTCGTGTCAACATTACTTCATTCCGACATTTACTTCTGAAGACAGTCGGCGAAAAGTACTTCAAGTTTCTTCACCGTTCCCCCTTTTCTTTTCTCTTTCTCCCCCTTTTAGTCGATCTTCTTCCTTTTCAATTTATTTTTTTACTTTTAGTCGACCCTATTTCTTTTTACATGATAGTCGATCTTTTTTTATAAGGTTTAAAAAAAAATGCCCCACTTCGCTTTTAAACTATTACAATTCTGCTGTACTTCGAATTTAATATATATACCGCGTGTGCTAGAACGTTTGCATCTTAAAGTCTATGCAATTATGCAGAATGTAGAAACTATACATAAGTAGAATTCATCGTAATAATGAAATGAAACCAATCATCTAATAAAAAACCATAAAACATGAATGATTAATTAATTACATCAGTTTCAAAGAAATATGTAAGTTAGTAAACCTTCATGGAATCGTTCGTATGTCGGTTTTAATAATTTTTTAATAGAAAAAACCTGTCTTTTAATATCAAGCTCAGAGCAAGAAAAACTCAATTATATATAATATTATATGTATAATAATATTGTATATTTCTCTACATTTACAATATTGGTTACATATGTGCCTAGGTCCTGAATATGAACTCAAACTATATCCGATGGTGAGGGCCCTGTCGGTGGGGCATTAGAATACGCCGACTGCCCCCCCTGCAGAGTGTAAAAGTCTCTCAATGGGGGTCCTGGATATGACCTTAAACTATATCCAATGGTAAGGCCCCAGCTTGTGGGCTTTGGGGAGTGTGGAGCCACCCTTTAATTACCATTGCTCCCAGGTTCACTCTGATCCGGAGTGGTAGTACCTGTTAGGGTCCCAACTATGGGTTAAATAGAAACCGACGTGGAAACAACAAATATATATTCTATTAAAAAAAATTTTTTTTTTCAAAATCTTTGCATTCGGCATTAAATAACCCGAACAGGGTTGATATGCCGTAAAACAAAAACAACCAACCAACCAACCGATGGTGATGCCCCAGTTTGCGGGCTCTGAGAAGTGTGGAGCCACCCTTTAATTGGCATTGCTCCCAGGTCCATTCTGACTCGGAGTGGTAGTACCTGTTAGGGTCTCAATTATGGGTTAAATAGAAACCGATTATATTCTATGAAAAAAATTTTTTTCAAAATAATTGGATTCGGCATTAAATGGCCTGAAAAGGGTTGATATGCCGTAAAACAAAAACAACCAACCAACCAACATATGTGCCTACATGATTCAACTGCAATTTCATAAGAAATCTAATATCAGCAGACTATAATCTAAACTGTTTTCAAATGCAAATGTCAAAGTTCTTTTTACCAAGCTTGTTTTTTTTATGAGGGAATGTAGGTAAAACATTTCTTAAGGATAAAATTCAAGATGAAAGAATAATTCGAATAATTCAAATAATATAATAATGTAATATTCTGTGACGTTTTGTTTGCGAGAAATGCTCTGTTGTCGATTTACGTTGAACCAATTCTTCGACTCCACCAAATTCTCTGAATGACGTATTTCTGCATAAACAGCCGAAGTCTTGTATTACTTGTTTTGATCGGACTGTGGGAGTTGAAAACTCTCAGCCTTACTCGATTGTCGCCCTTTAACTCAGAAGAGCGACCTAGCTACGTCACTTCCTGTTTCTCATATTTCACTCTCTTTTCCGCTGAACGCTCGACCAGTCAAGATGTGACAAACACCGCTCCGGTGGAGCCATGAGCCACCACCGCGTTCCTGACTAGCCAGTCAACCGCAAGTAACGTTACTCATCTTTCAATGAACTCTTATTCTTTCTATTATTCTTTCCTGTATATTTATGCAAATTGCATTTGTTTCGTTGATATATAACGGTATATTTTCGTCTTCATTATGCGACCATTTGTCTTTTCAATTCCTCTACCATTAAATACATCCACCATTATATACATGGGGACGGGATCGTCTAACACACTGCAGACCGTCCTGTCCCCAACAGGACTATTGTTGTCATCTTGAGTGTTATTTATGCAACGTTGCGATCGGTGTAACCTCCGACATGCTGGTCATCTTGTAAAGGAAAAGAGAATAATTACTAGCTCCGTAGAGAGTTTCGTATTCTCGGAGTTGTTTTGGTTTTATTCGCCGTGGTTTCGTATGTGTAAAAACAATTGGTTAACAAGGAGAGGTAACTTTAATAAAGTTGATCGGGATTATCTCACTTTTATCGACCGAAACGTTGCACGAATAACACTCAAGATGAGAATCATAATCAGATCAAAACAAATAATGCAAACAATCAGTCCTCATCTAAAAATTTCAGAAAATCTGAAGTTTTGCTGTGTAAATAACACGTAGCAATAGCTCGTTCTCCATCTTTATTTTACCTGTTATTCGTCTGCTGTTATAAGTACTTATTTTTACATTCTTTTTAATACCTGTGCTTAAAAAGATTATTCATGATGTAAGCACGAAATTATATGGGCTTAAGAATTTATTTTTGTTTCTTTATAGTATACTAGCATTTCAGCCCGGCGTTGCCCGGGTGTTTGGAGGTGTATGTTGAGAAAAAAAAAAGAAAAAGCGGTCAATTTTTTAAAACTTTGACTCCTATTATGTCCCCTTAACATTTATTGTTTTGGACTCAAATCAAGTTATTAAGTTATATCCATGTCCAAGGAACCTATATCTAAAATTTCAAGTGTTTAGACCCACAATTGGCGGAGGAGTTTGGTAGAATTCTCAAAGGTCAAATCGTTGAACTTTGACCCCTTGCTCGGGTGTTTGGAGGTGTATGCTGTGCAAAAAAAGCAAAAAAAAAACAAAAAAATGGTTAATTTTTTAAAACTTTGACCCCTATTATGACCCCTTAAAATTTATTGTTTCGGGCTCAAATCACTTTATTAAGTTAGATCCATGTTCAAGGAACCTAAATCTAAAATTTCAAGTGTCTAGACCGAAAATTGTCGGAGGAGTTTGGTAGAGTTCTTAAAGGTCAAATCGTTGAAATTTGACCCCTTAACAGCCAAATTTCTGGCTGACACCCGTCACATCGATTTTCCCAAATCTCAGTACCCGGTATTTCAAATTTCGAGTCTATAGACTAAAAATTGACAGTTATTGCGTAGGGAAATGTACACAGACACACAGACAGACACGTTAACTTTTATAGATATATAGATATGCATACTTTAATATTACATGTGTTACACTACGTATCACTAATGACTTCCTATCTATAATGCAACTTCCTAAATACGTAGCCCTAAGATAACGTTTGTTTCAATAAAATTTTCCCCAAAAAAATTTTTTTACAGTTCCAACACGTTTGAATCGGTAGAGAATTTAATCCTATTGCCTGTAATACAAATCATTAGTTGTTTACGACTGTCGACTATTTTGCACTTCACCCCCGCTGTTTGTCATTAAATAAAAAAAAATGGCGGCCAATTCATGATTTGCACCGACGCCGATCTTTTCGGTACAGAAATGAAAGCACTTCCCGCCGTGCAGCTGAGTTAAAACGATCTTAATCCTGTCCGAACACTTGTTTTGTTATCACGTGGCGTGAAACGGCGTTATCTAATTTCAAACGTCAAAAAAAAAAAAAAAAGAACTAAGACACGCCGGAACGAGACGAATTAGCCAGCAAAAAGGGATTGATATATTAGATTACAGAGAGTAATTATAATTATTATTTCTTTAAAGAAAGACACACCCTTCAATGATAGTACATGTGTGTTTAGTATTCAATGTTTATCACTAGAGAAATGAGGTCTAAGCAGTCACGATACGATTCCTAAAGCATTTACTCATGAAACGCTAGGAAGGAGAGTATATATTTACTTAACACTCGATGCGCTGTCAACTAAACTTCAACCTCTGTCCCATCGATGGAATATTGCAACCCTATGCCTGTTTTACAAGTATTTTGACGGAGAGTACTCCAACGAGTACTAAGCCCTTGTACTCCCTCAATATAAATACCTCGACCAACCCGGCAAGCAACAAAATTCCACCTTTGTACTGCTGTAAAGCCTTCTGCTAAAATAGCTTCTTCCCTCGAACTGTAGAACTTTGGAATTCTCTCCCGGGTTTCTGCCTCCCTGACTGTATTGGCATGAGAAGTTCAAGTCTAAAGTAAACAAAGATCATTAAAGGATACAGGGAAAAAAACGGAAATAAAAACAAACAAAATGGAAAGAAGGCGTCTTTTATCATGGAAGTAGAATTTCAAATTTATTTCAAGATTTAGTGTAGTGAGGGAGTTGTCTGACTTGCTATTTGCTTTTTCAATTTCCGTAAATATTTGAAACAGTTCTACTCAGTAGTCATTTACGCGCTAAATTTTATGCGACAGGCTATATATATATATATATATATATATATATATATATATATATATATATATACTGGGTGTCCAAAAAGTCACTAAAGGCTTTTAAACTTAAATAGATTCTTTATTTTTGATATCTTCCTGTAATTTTATCACAATCTGAGTTTTTTTATTTGCGATTTTATTTATTTATTGATTTATTTATTTATTTGGGGGTGGGGGATTAATGCAAAATTCAGACAATCTTTATTTATGAAAAATAATGTCTTTTAAACGTTGCCCATT
>NC_136492.1:23973454-23990954 GCF_053919585.1 Euprymna scolopes | reverse complement strand
AATCGAGCTTAATTACGTTTTAAAAAGAAAAGGGGGGTGAACAATGAATCGGAGATGAAAAAGTAGGGGGGGAATGTATGTATAAAAAGGGGGGGTGAATTAATTATTAAATAGAAACTAGATTAAGCCCTATGAGATTCTCTTTTTGTTTGCAAAGAGAAGGTCTCAGAGTCTTAATATATATTTACCTATCTCTATGGTTAACCTAAAACCCATAAGAGTGGGGTACCCTTAAGACCAATATTATCCATGATAGGTTCCGCCCAACATAAAGTAGCCAAATGGCTTACTAATATTTTAGAACCAGTTTTGGAAGAGTATAGTTCTTTCTGCATTAAAGATTCTTTTTCTTTTGCTAAATTTATGCAGAATTATACTCAGACTGACAAATTTATGTGTTATTTTTATATTGAAAGCCTATTTACCTGCGTTCCATTCTCAGAGACTATTGATATATGTGCCGATGCCCTTTATCGCAGTCAACTCCCAACTCCACCTATTCCTGAGAATATTTTTGTGGAACTTATGGAATTCGCCACCATGTCGGTCGAATTCAGTTTTAACAGGCAGATAGATGGTGTTTCGATGGGTTCTCCCCTGGGACCAGCTCTGGCAAATATTTTCGTAGGTTTCCACGAAAAGAGTCTTTTATCTGGCTTTCAAAAACCAGATATTTATTTTCGTTATGTTGACGACATTTTTTGTCTGTTCAACAATGAAACGGAAGCAGATACCTTTTTTTGCATCCCTTAATAATATTCACCCAGTTCTAAAATTTACTATAGAAAAGGAAAGTAATTCTTCCCTTCCTTTCCTAGATGTACTGGTTTGTAAAACACCTTCCGTTTTCTTGACTTCCATCTACCGTACACCTACATTCACTGGTCTTTACACAAGTTGGGACTCTTTTTGCCCCACCAAACAAAAATATAATCTTATCAACACCCTTATCCATAGAGCTTGTATGATATGTTCAGAGAACAAATTAAATGATGAAGTCAAATTTATTACCAAGACTCTTTGCAATAATAGTTTTCCATTGCAAATCGTGGAATCTACAATTAAAAATAAAATTTCTAATTTCAATAAAATTAAACGGGCATCTGTCGACAAATGCCCTATCTACCTACGCCTACCTTGGCTAGGTAATGTTAGTGAAAGATTTGCCAAGCAAATTTCTTCTGTCGTACAACAATGTTACTTTGCATCAAATACCCGTGTTTTTTCTTGTAAACCCATTTTGTCTTCAATTTGTAAAGACGTTCTCCCCCCCCCCACCATAACAATTCTATTATTTATTTATTTAAATGTAGCTGCGGTGTGCGCTACGTCTGGCGAAAGTCTCATAGATTAGATAATAGGGCAAAACAACGTATTACATCCAAAATTCGAAATGGAAACTACCTACCTTCGGACCTTTTGAACAATACCCATGGCTCATCTATAGGAGAGCACCTTATAAATAATCGTATTTGCGCTTTGAATTTTAGTACGGACTTTTTTCCATCCTTAGCAAGTCACACTCTCTTTACCATCTCAAAATTCAAGAAACTATATATATATATTAAGACTCTGAGACCTTCTCTTTGCAAACAAAAAGAGAATCTCTTAGGGCTTAATCTAGTTTCTTTTTAATAATTAATTCACCCCCCCTTTTTTTTACATATATTCCCCCCTACTTTTTCATCTCCGATTCATTGTTCCCCCCCTTTCTTTTTAAAACGTAATTAAGCTCGATTTTAGCTCTGTTGAGCGAGCTTCGAAACCAGTCAGCTGACACATTCATTTTTATTTTTTTAATTTCACAATCTAAAATAAATAATGTTTTCGAACAAGTTTAAATTTAGTCTTTACATAGCCATAATAAAATTTTGTACCCCGCAGAAAATATTTACATATATATATATATATATATATATATATATATATATATATATATGGCGATTAAGCTATACTGAATATTCCGCGTTTCATCCACTCTAGGACTCTTCAGGCTTATGCGTGAATTCGCGCATAAGCCTGAAGAGTCCTAGAGTGGATGAAACGCGGAATATTCAGTATAGCTTAATTGCCATATATATTTTATAAATTACTTACTAGCTCTACCTATGTATTGAGCACTTTTGAAGTAAATACTTAGTTTACGCATAAATCTATACTTTCGTATATTAATTTTATGTGAGTAAATTAAGTAGTTATACATATATATATATATATACATACATATATATACATATATACATATATACATATATACATATATATATATACATATATACATATATATATATACATATATATATACATATATATACATATATACATATATATATATACATATATATATACATATATACATATATATATACACATATATAGAATTGATTTATAGTGTGTTTAGTTAGTACACATTGACAATTTGACCACATTTTTGTTTTTATATACGTGTATAATATAAACCTGTTCCTTGTCCCTAACGACTAATAACAAATTTCTGACACTGAAGGTTTGTATTTGTGTCCTCAAGTCAATAAAGAGTTAGTTTGAAAACTTCTTTTAACCAATCATCGCATTCTATTCAAATTAACGATTGATTTTCCATGGAAAACCTTCCCTTGCTTCTGAAGATGAATTAATTACATGGAAACGTTGTTTCTTCATTTGTCGTTTGTTTAGAGGCCGCAGATAACGACCATTTAATAACATTTCACGCTTGACGCTTTTAAACCGACGACCGGAAACAGAAGAAACGTCGACATGTGTTGCCAATCTGGAAGTTGGGCGTCTCTCTTCTGTTGATCACCGGCACTCTCCTGTCGACTCCAGAGACATTTGAAAGGTTTAATTAGTGTACGACATCGTCCAAGACAACTTAGTTATTGCCTGCCGAGCAGGCGCCGGCGATCGATAGTTTTTATTGCAAGCACGTCTGGTCATTCGTCTGTTCAAAATTAGATACAATTTCAACAATCAAGAAGAGATAAATGAAATTCAACGAAAACTGACGGAAAATATATGCGTATTACAGATGAAAATATATGCGCATTAAAGATGAAAATGCCTAATTGTACTTCTAAAAATGCCTGTCTATGCAATACTTTTTAAACAACTGACTTCGTCGGATTTGGACCATAGAATTCACTCTCGTTCGTTCGTCTGTTCGTTCCCAAAGTTCTCATTAAATACTCATTACATTTTTCTGAAATTTTGCATGAAGTTACAACTACGCAAGCGAGGAAATGTAACATTCTCGGATTTTTGATAAAAATTCTGGTTGCGTCGGCTCTGAATGGAAAGATCCTAAAAAAAAGTGGTCAAAATGGCCAAAAATAGCATTTTTCGGGACATAGAATTTTTTCCGATCATTAAATTTTGCTGGAAATTACTCAAAAGCAAGACCACATAGATATATATCTGGAAACGTAATATTTGACCCGGGGAAAATTCGGGTTGCATCCTCAGGGTGTCAAGAGGGTCAAAAATGGCCAAAAATAGCACTTTCCAGGATATACCTAAAAGCAAGACCACATGGATATATATCTGGAAACGTAATATTTGACCCGGGGAAAATTCGGGTTGCATCCCCAGGGTGTCAAAAGATATCAAAATGGCCAAAAAAATAGCACTTTCCAGGACATACTCAAAAGCAAGACCACATGGATATATATCTGGAAACATAATATTTGATCCTGGGAAAATTCTGAGGCTCTCACCCCAGAGTGTTTTAGTCTTAAAAAACACACCTTTTGGGGCTAATTCTTATGTTTCTCCTAAAATTCAAGGAATCACTCGGGGGCGGCATATAATTTGTTGACTTGCTTTATTTAGGCTTATAAACGCCCGGAAGTCACTCGACAAGAAAGAATAATAAACGTTAGATGGACGATGATAGTGGAACTTGGATAGATGTTTTTTTTATACAAGAAGATATAAAAAGAAACAACGCATTCGTTTCTCAGAATAAAAACAATCATCTATATAATTATAAAACTCAAATGATCTTGTAACGATTTATGTTACTCATTTTGCGGTTTACGACATCCGGTTGCGCATGCACGCATAACCTGCGCACTGAAATATTAACGTTATTATTTAGAAATTATTATTTAACATGGGGAAAAATGGGGGTTAAAATAAATTAAAAGTAATACAGAAATGAACGATGTAAAAAAAAGCAGACAGTATTAACAATTGTTTATTTGGATAATTTAAACGCGAAAAAAAAAATAAATAAATAAACAACTGGGACGCTGAAATATTAACGTTATTATTTCGAAATTATTATTTAACATGGGGAGAGTGGGGTTTAAAATAACTTGAACGTAATACAGAAATGAACGATGTAAAAAAAAGCAGATATATCAAAATTTGAATTTAACTATAAATAAGTATTATGGTATCTGTTAAGTGCATATTTACCTAATAAGTATGGCCAACCACTTATAATTCAGTAACTGTAAAAAAATTGTTAAAAATAATCAATTATAATAAACAGAACGACTCATAGAAATGTACCTATATTCTTTTTTCATTTTAATATACTTTCATAGAAATGTTACTGTTACGTCAAAAAAAAACTAATTTTCTTTTTACGTCACAAGTGTCACGCTCATGCATGAATTCCATAGCTAATATAACATACTGACCCAACGGGTCATGGGTAGTCTAATTATCTATAAACTTAAGCAAGCTTTGAAATTTATTGAAATTTGCTGAGTTATTCAACACTTGCGCAGTCTCTCGCCTTTATCGCTGTCCTAATAGAAGTATTTACAAATGAATCAAAGAAACAACCCAGAAACTTTAATATATGCAAAGAAATTATTCTTCGCAAACTCAACAGGGTTCACTTTCAGATTGTGTCCATAATAATGTGCACGATATCTTAAATCTCTGCGTATGCGTGTGTGCGTGCGCGAGTGTGTGTGTGTATTGTATGTGTGTGTCAGTTGAGGGAAATGTCTTTCATACCGTTAACTGCGCGTGCGTGATTGTAAGAAATATGTGAATCTTTTTAAGCCATCCTTTCTAATATCTCAGATTGTAGCGCTCTCTACCATTGCAATAATTCGGGTCCTAAAAACAGAAACAGCTTAAGGTACGTGTAAATATGTGGAAAAAGATTCGTGAGTGACAAAAGCGCCAATACGTCGACTCTGAATGGAAAGATCCTAAGAAGCAACAAAAAGTAAGGGTCATTCTCGAAATCGTCGAACACTATCCGTAAACTAACTCAGACTCGTAAATTTATTGACTCAAAATCGGAAATCATATGTCCGATCTTGTTTCTAAGAGTGGCCCTTAAGCGAAAACTGATTTACCCCTTTCGGCCAATTCCAGCAGATCACCCATCCTACTTCTGACATCTTCGTGAACTATTTTTAAACATTGTCTTGGGTCATTTACTTCAACAATTTTTCCTTTTTTTTTTTATATTGGTCACTTATTAAGACGCCACGGAGAGGAGGATGTCTATTGTATGACATTACTGAATACGTTTACTGCCCCTGCGCCTTTAATTAAGGCATGGTTCTTTATTTGAACATTCGATAATTGAATAAATTTTATTAATATTCCAATTTTACTTCCACCATTTCAACATTCATAATGCGTTCCAGCGGTGGAAGACATCTACAGTATCACATTATTGAACAAGTTTACTTGATAAAACATTAGAGCCTCTTTATTTTATTTATTTATATTTATTTATATTTATTTATTTATTTATATTTATTTATATTTATTTATTTGCGGACTATTACCTTTATCTGTATTGTTGTTGTTTCACTATATGTCGGCCAACTATTCCTCCGGCCTTCTTCAGGTGGTTACTCGCGACCGGATAGTAATGCTGAATCTCTTAAGTATATCTTCAGTAATTATTGCCTTTTTTTTACACAGTGGTCACCACTTATCAAGGCCTGGAAGCCACTCAGGGATAAGGGTCATTGCAAGTACATTACGTTAGTGTGGAGATTTGATGAAGTGTTTACTTAAGGGGGCGGTTCATTAGGAACTTGTTAACGTTGGACTTGAACACATCTAAGTTGCAGTCAGGTGGGAAGCAGGCAGACGGAACAGAGTTCCACAGGCGTGCAGTTCTAAGAAAGAAGCTTTGTTCATGGTACTCTGTCAAGGCAGGATAGGCTGTTTTTAGCAGCTCCTGCCCAGATATGACAGCAGTATTCCATCCTTTGACGTACTTGGCTTTTATATAGATAGAGAATTGCATCAGTAGTGAGATATCTTCTGGAGCGGTAGAAGGATCCCACCATCTTTCCAGTGACCTTGGCAACAGACTTTATGCACGTGTGCCTTCTATAGTTGTTGTCGTCTCACCACGTTTTGGTCAACTAATCCTCTGGATTAAAACCACTATCTTCAGACAATACTCCCATAAAACGGTAGAGAGTCTACGTCTCTATCCACTGCTTCCACGGACCCCGAAGGTGTAATCAAGATTGGATTTTTTTGGTCTTATAAATGTTTTACGGTCTTTTCATTATCTGAAATTTCATCACACGACTATTAATCACGGACTATTAATCACTAGACATTTAATCATGTGTTTTTTCATCACGTGGACACTTAATCACTTGGGGATTACCGAAAGCGCTTGAAGGGTATATTTTTTCAGCACATTATATGTGTCTATTTTTTTTTGGAATCCTTTAAGATAATTCTTCATAATCTGTGTATCCATTTTTGCGAATTATTGTTTGTTACCATTAAGTAAAAAAAAAAGAAAATGAAACTATTTGCAGACGTTTGTTTACATTTTTAAATTAAAAATAAACTAATTAAAATAAATGTTATCTTTATTGTTTATTTGTTAAAAAGTTTTTAAAAAGTTGTTGATATTTACTTTAAGCTAACAGATAGCCCTTTCTCTAACGCTTACGTGATTGGCGGGGGGGGAAGGACAGTTTTACCCTATAGATTTTAATCCCTCGTAAAAATAACCCCTAAATTGTCAAAGGCGCTAAAAATGTAACGTATAAAAAAAATAATCACATAAATAACATTATTACATGAATAAATTTTATTTTTTTCCTTGGGAGGCGATTAATTGTCTCGGTATCGAGTGATTAAGTGTTCACGTGATGAACCCCCATGTGATTAAATGTCTAGTGATTAAATGTTAGTGATTAATAGTCGGGTGATTAAATGTCAGGGCATGAAATGTGGGTAACTCTTTATAAATCCAAGTTTTCTGTTAGCTGATCTTCCATTGTCGGGTCTGTACCGAATATTATTAAATTATTTCAAAGGAAATCCAATAATTAAATTATATATTAGAGCTTCGTTCTGAAGATTGATTCTTTACACGGAAAAGTCGCTTCTTCATTTTTTGCTGGATGCAGATGACGAGCATTTAAATCTGATTCTTTTTGTTTTACTTTACAGTAGTCACCAGATGCTATTAGATCAGCCGAGTCGTGGCGGTGGCTAAGTAGTTAACAACATGGACTGACGATCCGGGTGTCCACATAAGATTATTATCGATAAGTACACTCCTCAAACCTGAGATTATCTCGTAATTCCACAAAATCACTATTCACCCATGCAAGGAGTATTGTTGCCCCATCTGGCCTGGTGCATCTGACACTAGACTCTCACTCTTAGACAGGAGCCAAAAATATATGTTCCAATCTATTGTCAGCTAAGCTCCAGCTCCCCCTCTCATCGCTACAATGGTGCGTCTCTGTGCCTGATTCACAAGCTTTTTATAAACACATAAAACCTGTGCTTTCTCTCAAAGAAAATACCCTTGACTAACCCGACAAGCAGCAAAATCTCACCCCTTCACTATATAAGTCCCTAGATACTGAAAACTTCTCTAATAGTTTTTCCTCCTCTTGAACTGTTAAACTGTTATGTAATGGGTGTAGCAATATCATGTATGCTTTATATGCACTGGATGCGTCCACTACTAGTCATTGAATAGCGGGATGTAAATATCTGAGACATATAATGGAGGTGAGGCATTTATATGACGGCGTGTACGGTGACAACTATGACGATGACAAATACTTGTTGAGTTCCTTGTTTGTAGTCGATATAGAGGATATAGATGTGAGAGTGAACTGTTCCGTTTAACACGGAGAAGAGATGCATTATCTATAACACTTTGGAAGGGAGCTTCATACAAAGTTCTTCTACAAGACGAATCACAAAAACACATTACCTTTCAGATTGAATAATGACAAACGAAGACTTATAAATAACACGATGATCTTTATTCATTCCAGCTGGATGAGATGATCAGGAATTTTAATGCCTTGCAGAATTACATTGTCTTTCTTCCCTTTCTGTCAACTCAACTCTGTCTTCTCTCTCCGACTTACTCTCTTGCTACTCTAACTTTTACTCAACTTCTTAATGTATTATAAAACTATCTTTCTTTGCGACGCCAGAAACGTGCTCAAACATGTGATTCTCCTCACGTGGATTTACATATTACATATGCCTCCACACGCTTTCGAACACACAAAGACAATTGCTAAATTGAATTGTTCATTCTCCTAACTGACATGGTTAATATATTTAGTTATTTCTAAACACAATGGACAATTGCTCCACATTCCTAGGATTGCAATATGTATTCTTTTCAATTTCTGATTACTGGGTTCGATTCTAGCCTTTTCCTTTAATAAATATATTTTCATTTTGGAGACGGAACTCTTTTCGAGATAAGTCGCTGCTTTATTAATTTTACCTTTTATCTTTTTAGATTCAAGTGTTAATAACTACATTTTATTTCCGTATTTAATTTATATTTTTATTTTCTGATTATTTTATTTATAATTAGCGTTTCTCGTCCATAAATGATTATTTTACCTACCTAGTTGATAGCATAAATAGATTAGTTAATTGTATTCATTTTCAGTTCGTGAGAGTGGAATCTATCACCATACTTTCCCTTAAACTCGCCAATTGGATTGCTATTAAGTACAATACTTAATAGAATATTTTTCTTTTTTCTTTCAAGCGTATTCTGAACATCAGCTATTTACTTTGTTTTTCTGGTTTCCGGGATCTGTCCCTTTCCATACGTAACATTACTCTTAGACAGGATAAAAAATAGCTTCCAATCTAACACGTCCCACATTGTCAAACTAAGCTCCATCTTCTTTCCTTGCGACAATTTTGCATCTCTGTACCTGTCTTACAAGTATTCTAATGGAACGTGCTCTAATAAACTGTCCTCTCAAGAAAAATACCCTTGACTAATTTATACCTTTAACAAGGTGATTTTAAAAGCTTTTATATACGTGTGAACTTAGCTCAGATGATAACGAATAAAGCTGGGGAGCTATATGTTCTGGTTTCGATTCTATCTGATGACACTCAAGTTTTGTTGTTTTTTTTAACTTTTGAAATCACTACTATATATTGGGTACAATATGATAATTAACAGAGAATTGGCTTTATAATATTACATACGAAATCTGCAAAAATTAAAATATCATATTTAAGCATATTTTTACAACTGGCAACGCCGGATGGACTTCTAGTAGATAAGATGCGAGTAATGAATGTAAAATTTAGAAAATTAAGTTTTAAACAAAAAATTATAAATAAGTAAAAGAATCGTTTTTGAGATTGGAAATTAACGAAATTTTTCATTCGGTGATTTAATAAATTTGATATTTTTTTTTTTTTTACTATTTCAACATCCAAAATGCGTTCCGGTAGTGATGGGGCGTCGACAGTATCACACTACTAAACAAATTTAGTGATAACTAGGGTTAGAACAATAGAATATACTTTTCATTGGTTTGACTCTAGAGTATATATCCGATACAGCTAGAAAGAGTTAATCAACCGCGAAGCACACCACTCTATATTAAAACGTATAAAATATCAATGGATATATACTCAAGAGTCAAAACAATGAAAAGAATATTCTGTTGTCTAGCCTTAGTGATAACTAGGACAACAGAATATCATTTTCATTGTGCTATGACAACAGCATATTCTTTTCCTTGTTTCATTCTCAGGTATATATCCATTGATATTCTAAATATTTTTATGTAGAGTGATGGTTGATTAATTGTTTCTAACTCTATCAGATATAAATATATATATATATATATATTTATATTTACATGGGGGTCACCACTTATCAAGGCCCGAAGGCCACTCAGGGATAAGGGTTATTGCGTTTACAGTAATCAATGAGATAGTATTGTAGTAATCATTAGTATTGGGGGTTTTGATAGAGTGTCTTACTTAAGGGGGCGGTTTGTCAGGAGTTTCTTTATGTTGGACTTGAAGACGTCCAAGTTGTAGTCAGGTGGGAAGCAGGCAAGGAGCAAAGAGTTCCATTGGCGTGCAGTTCTAAGAAAGAAGCCCTGTTCATGGAATCTACGTTTGGATTTAGGCACAGATAAAGAGTGGGGAAAATTATTGACAGTAGTTTCAGCCAGACGGGTGTTTCTCGTGAAAGATTGGCGAGGGGGAGGGCGAGGGATTGGAGCTCAGACGAGCACCTGCCATGGAAATAACGATAAAACAAAGATAGGCTCGCAACGTCTCTCCTGTGGGAGAGAGGTTACAGGGAAGAGAAAAGGGCATCCCCCACTAAACCACGAAGTCTATTTTTTACTCTGTCAAGGCAGGATAGGCTGTTTTTAGCAGCTCCTGTCCAGATGTGGCAGCAGTACTCCATCCTTGGACGTACTTGGCTTTTATACAGATAGAGAATTGCATCAGTAGTGAGATATCTTCTGGAGCGGTAGAAGGATCCCACCACATGAAAAGAATATGCTGTTATCCTATCATTATTGATAACACATTGGAGCCTGGTCCTGAAGATGGATAATTCGTACTGAAAAGTCGTTTCTCCATTTGTTACTGGATGGAGATAACGAGTATTTAATAACATTTCACGTTGGATGCGTTTATTTGTCGACCGGAAACAGACGAAACGTCGACATGTGTTGCTAATCTGGAAGTTGGGTGTCTCTTCTGTTGATGACTGGCAACCGTTCTCTCCTGTCGATTCCAGAGGCATTTGAAAGCTTTAATTAGTGTCCGCCATTGTCCAATTTAGTTATTGACTGCCGAGCAGGCGTCGGCGATCGATTGCTTTTATGGCCAGCAAGTCTGGCCATTCGTCTCTTCAAATTTCGAAACAGCTTCGACAATCGGAAGAGACAAGTGAAATCGGACTAATCACAGTTGAATACGGGTTTTCGTCTTTTCTGCTTGTGATTAATTTCAACCATTCGATATGTGATTAATTTCAACCATTCGATATGTGATTAATTTCAACCATTCGATATGTGATTAATTTCAACCATTCGATATGTGATTAATTTCAACCATTCGATATGTGATTAATTTCAACCATTCGATATGTGATTAATTTCAACCATTCGATATGTGATTAATTTCAAACATTCGATACGTGATTAATTTCAACCATTCGATATGTGATTAATTTCAACCATTCGATATGTGATTAATTTCAACCATTCGATATGTGATTAATTTCAACCATTCGATATGTGATTATTTTTAACCATTCGATATGTGATTAATTTCAACCATTCGATATATGATTAATTTTAACCATTCGATATGTGATTATTTTTAACCATTCGATATATGATTAATTTCAACCATTCGATATGTGATTAATTTCAACTATTCGATATATGATTAATTTTAACCATTCGATATGTGATTAATTTCAACCATTCGATATGTGATTAATTTTGACCATTCGATATGTGATTAATTTCAACCATTCGATATGTGATTAATTTCAACCATTCGATATGTGATTAATTTCAACCATTCGATATGTGATTAATTTCAACCATTCGATATGTGATATCAGATACGTTTCATGCTGTAATTGCTTAGTATTGGGGCACGTGGAAATTCCACAAATCTTTAAAACAAATAGGTTAACGAGTACAGATATTTAGTAAGATACGTCCATTCAATATGCGCGTTTAGCGCAGACCGTGCTATTTGTTGACGCAACAACAAAAATGCAACGTAAAACAGTCATACTTTGCAGCCTCCTCTCCAGATAAGAGTTCAGGGGAGAGGTCTCACGTTTCGTTTAATTTAGGTAATATGGCCTTTCGTAGGTTGAATAGCTAAGATGGCCGACGGCTGCTAATGTCACATGGAAACTTAAAAACTGCGCAATGCGAATACAGGAACGGAATGTGTTTTAATAGTTTCTGACGTAAAAACCACAACTTTTTTGCGTCTTCTCTTTTCAGAAATTTTTTTACCGAAATCTTTTGCATTTAACGATAGTTTGAATTAAACAAAAAAAACATAAAAAAAAATAAAGTTGTGATTACATGTTTTTATTAAATGGTTTATCACGAGATTAGTTCATTTGTGTGGATTATAATAAAATTTCTGAGAAATATAAAGTGATAAAAAGTCCTAAATAATTTGCAATTTTATCTTGGAGTGTCGCCTACACTGAGGATTGAACCTTCAACTCCCCCGTCCCTTCCAGAAGAGTATGCGCACAGTTGAATTAGCAACATTCACAATTACAAAATGACGAAATTTTTATTTTTTTATTTGAATTTTTCAGACTACTATTCTAATCGTTAGTGTTATTTTTACAACGTTTCCACCGATCTCGCCTCTCATCTTGCTCAGGTGAAACTTTTAAACTCGGCGCGGAATTTCGAACGGAGCTGTTTGCTCTAGTTCTGTCAGTCATAAGTGAGTAAAAGTCCTAAATAATTTGCAATTTTATCTTTGGGTGTCGCCTACACTGAAGATTGAACCTTCAACCCCCCCCCCGTCCCTTCCAGAAGAGTATAACCTATTTTGTTTTCTAGATTTTGTTTTTCTTACAAACATGTAGCTGCGCATCTACGTTTAAAGGCAACTTTAGGACAAGCGTTAATAATCTTTGTCAAATGGATTCCAAGACTAACACATTGGGATTGAAAGATGATTGATTTTTATTTGGGCAGAATTAGTTTATTTAAGAAGACGGTTCAAAAAGAATTTGTTTACATTGAACTTGAAAACGGTCATGCTGTAGTCGGCTGAGAAGCAGCCTTGCGTTATTATATTCTAAAAACGGGCAGTTCTTGGGAAGAAACTCTACTTAGGGATGGGCAATCTGGGGTTTCGTAGGTTGAATAGAAAACATGGCCGCCCAATGCTGACATCACTTAGAAAGTTAAAATTGCGAAATCTGGGTATAGGAACGAAATGCGTTTTAATAGTTTTGGACGCGAATAAAATAAAGAAAACCAATTTCTTTCTTTTTTTTTTTTCGTCTTCTTAAATATCATATTTAAGCGTATTACAATTTTTTATCGAAATCTTTTGCACTTAGCGCAAATTTGAATAAAGCTAAGAAAACACGGAAGACGGAAATAAAGTTGTGACTACATGTTTTTATTAAATGGGTTCATCACGAGATTAATTCATTTGCATAATTTAAAATAAAATTTTTGATAAATATAAAGATTTAAGTGATAAAATGTCGGGATTTTTTTATTATTGAAAAATGAAATGAACGAATCGCTTTCAAAAGATTTCTGTAAAGTGTTTGAAAAAGAAAATGAATTTCGTTTGCTATATATGAATTTCGCAATTTTAGGTTTCTAAATGACGTCAAAATCGAGTGGTCATTTCCTTTTTTTTTTTTTTTTTTTTTCTTTTTTGTTTTGTTTCTTCTATTCAACCTACGAAAGCCCAGATTGGCCAGGGGGTATTCTGCTTAGTTTTTGCGTCTTCTTAAATATCATATTTAAGCGTATTACATTTTTTTAATTCATTTGCATAATTTAAAATAAAAATTCTGAGAAATACAAAGATTTAAGTGATAAAATGTCGAGATTAGTTCATTTGTGTGGATTAAAATCTTCGAGAAATATCATTTTAATTATTTTTAATTTAATTTTTTTTTAGATTAACATTTATTAGTAGTAGTTGCAACTTAACTAAATAAGAATTTTTCTTTAATTTTCAGGAACAAAACGAGATAATATGATATAAAATGAAATAATAAACGAAAGTGTAATTATTTCAAAATAACTTTTTATTTACAAATTTCGAATTTAAAATATGTTTGAAAAAGAGAAGACGTAAAAAGTCGGTTTTCTTTTTTCTTTTTTTTTTGCGTCTAAAACTATTAAAACGCATTGCGTCCCTATATTAACATTTCACAATTTTAAGTTTCCCCGTACCGTCAGCATCGGTCGGCCATCTTGGCTATTCAACTTACGAAAGTTCATATTGACTTAATGTGAATTTTTATTTTTGTTATACGGGTTAATCCAAATATATAAAAGCATACAAATATATAATATTGATTAAAATTAAGTAAAACATTAAAAAAAAAATAGATACCTCTCCAATAATCGATTCAGGCAGCTACTTGTAAATACAAAACTTTTTCTATAGGTTCTTTTTAAAGTGGCAACGAACTTTAAATTGACAACTCTATTTTCTTTGATTGCAAATTTAGCAACTATCGCTTATTTCGAGTCCAGCTTCGTTTGGTAATTCACCATTAAGAGAATGACATCCGAACAACGTTTGAAAATCGATCCTATTAATTGAATAGGATCAATTTACTAAGGAAAACATTTGATGAGCGAATAATAAACTTGTAAACTGTTCGTACAATTTTACCCGACTAAATTATTTTCTTTGTGAATATGTCAGCTTCAATATCTACGCTGATATAACAGACACAATGGACAACTTGGAAGACTAAATTCAACGCGTTGTTGCCGAAATACAGCCTAATTTAATGCGTAGAGCTTGTGAAAATTGGAACTCTAGATTACGCCGATTACGTTTGGGATAATCCACATATTTGTTTAATAATTTTTTTTTTTCCGTGACTTATTTTAATTTAAGGTTCGCCGTCTCTAAACCAACACCCTTATAAAGAAACTTCTGGAAAAATACACTACCCACTTTTAGACGATGCATGTTTTTTTTTTGTTTTTGTTTTTGTTTTTTGTTTTTGTCTTTGTTATTATAATTTTTTCTGTTTTATTATTTCTTACATTTTTTTAAGATTTTTTTTTTTACCTGGAGAGTCACCAGTTATCAAGGCCTAAAGGCTACTCAAGGGTAAGGGTTAAGTGTTAGGTACACGGTGAGACAATAATATCAGTCATGGTTGAACTTGGAGAGGACTAGGTTCTATAATTGGATGACGAAATAGGAATGTATTCACATTTGACTTGAAGACAATCATTCAGCCTGGAAACAGGCAAACGCTATTGCGTTCCGCAGACGAAGAGCTCTAGGAAAGAAACTTTGCTAATGGAATTTTCGTTTAGATTTGGGCCCAGATAGACACTGAGAAAAATGTTGTCAGTTATTTTAGTTAAGCGGGTATTTTTCTTTTTTTTTTTGTGAACGGCTTACGGGGACGGACTATAGATTGGAGTTCAGTCGAGCACCAACCATAAAAGTATGGATATAGATTCGCAACGTCTCTTCTGCAAAAAAGAGGAAGTAGGAAGGCGAAAAGATCATCGCCCACTAGATTTCGAAGACGTTTTTGAATCCTTTCAATACAAGAAAGGGTACTTTTAAGAGTTCCACCCCAGATGTGGCAACATGACATTATCTTAGGGCGTACTTAACTCTTATACAGATAGATAATTGCGTCAGAGGTGAGGTAATTTCTGGTGTGGTAGAACGATCCCACCATTTTTCCAGTGATATTGGCAACAGATTTGATGTAGGTCTTCCATTTCAGGTCAGGGGTAAAGCTCAGTCCCAGACGTTTGTCCAAACCAGCTGCTTGACCGAGGCGAGAACCAACGAACAAAATAGACGGGTTCTACTCCAAATGTTCTTTTCAATGTTAATTAATAGTGGCCTGAAGGTTGAATGCCAGAGTGCAATGTTAAATGTTACTTTGCCACTGGGTTCGAATCCTTCGACTGGCAGTAATTATCATTTCCTACACTAACGATGATGCAAGCATGAAACACTAGGGTCTGTACATAAAAACCATGAATATTTAAAACAAAAATATTGTTATCGCCACATTAAAAAAGAAAGATTGAGTCTGTACGATAATTTAAATTACGCTGTTAACCTGACGTAGAGCAAAGTTCCGGCCGCGGTTGCTGACATAATATAGGCTACAAATTTCCTTCTTTACCTTTTCAATTGCGAAGGTAAAGGTTA
Organism: Euprymna scolopes; assembly: GCF_053919585.1. Taxonomy (NCBI): domain Eukaryota; kingdom Metazoa; phylum Mollusca; class Cephalopoda; order Sepiida; family Sepiolidae; genus Euprymna; species Euprymna scolopes. The sequence goes on along the minus strand of NC_136492.1, from coordinate 23,974,787 downwards.
TTTTATTTTAAAGTTTATTTTACAATTACGACACATTGAGAAAAATTTGGCATACTTTCAAAAGTTAATCACTTGGATTGGGCGTCACGATAAAAAAGTACAAAACATCAGAGCATGCGTTGACTTCTCGACTGGTTTAAATGACTGTTTGAAAGACCATCCATCTACCTTAACTTCTCCAGTGAAAATATCTACTAAATCTAACGACTGTAGAGTGTTTTCAAAATTGGATTTGACTGAAGCTTATCTTCAGGTAAAAATTAGTGAAGAATGTTGGAAGTACCTGCCAATAAACACATAAACGAATTTAAAATCTTAATCGCCTTCTTTTTTAGATTGATAATAATAGCTGCAAGCCTTTTCCAGCAAATAATGGACATAATGTTGGCTAGTATGGAATATGCAATCGCATATTTGGATGATATTGTGATTAAAAGCGAAAATAAGGCAACACACAAACTTCATATTAGAACAGTATTTCAGAGACTTCAAGAATACCGGTTCAAGCTGAGTTCTAAAAAATACAAGTTCTTTTTAAAGAAGATAAAATATTTAGGACACATCATTGACACTCCTGATAACGTTGCTAAATCCCACGATTTTGGGAGATTAGTAAGTTACTCTAGTATATATATATATATATATATATATATATATATATATATATGTGTGTGTGTGATTACTTCGTTTAATCACATAAATTAATATACGAAGATATAATTTATGCGTAAATTTTTCAGTATTTACTTCAACAGTGCTCGATACATAGGTAGAGCTAGGTAGTAAGTTATGAGAATATATATAGCAATTAAGCTACACAGAATATTCCGCGTTTCATTCTCGCGAGAATTCTTCAGGCTTTCATAACTTACTATATATATATATATATATATATAAATATATATATATATATATATATATATAATCAGAAGTATATGATAGGAAAGCTCCGTTGAAAAAGGTGGTAAAATGGTCACAAGAATTCAAACATTTTAAGAAAAAACTTCAAAACTATTACCTATCGTTTCAACCCGAGGAAGAAAATCATTTTAGCAGCAGATGCAAGTTTTATAATTTTGTTGTGTGTGTGCGTCATTCACAGTCTTCTAAACTCACTAGTCCTCTTCCTCCATCGTTTCTTTTCACATAATTTCCTACTATGTAATTTAGTTTCTAAGAGTTTTCTTGTTCTTCCATTTTTTTGTTCATTTCTGTTGCTTTTAGAGTGTCTGCTTCCAGAACTCTCAAATATTTTTCGGTGTCAAGTTTATCTACTGTTGTAATATTCCTCTAGGTTTGGTAGTTCCATACCTTCTGTTGTCTCCAGTTTTCC
>NC_136492.1:23965337-23973354 GCF_053919585.1 Euprymna scolopes | reverse complement strand
TGTATATATATATGTATGAATATATATATGTATATATATATGTATGAATATATATATGTATATATATATGTATGAATATATATATGTATATATATATGTATGAATATATATATGTATATATATATGTATGAATATATATATGTATATATATATGTATGAATATATATATGTATATATATATGTATGAATATATATATGTATATATATATGTATGAATATATATATGTATATATATATGTATGAATATATATATGTATATATATATGTATGAATATATATATGTATATATATATGTATGAATATATATATGTATATATATATGTATGAATATATATATGTATATATATATGTATGAATATATATATGTATATATATATGTATGAATATATATATGTATATATATATGTATGAATATATATATGTATATATATATGTATGAATATATATATGTATATATATATGTATGAATATATATATGTATATATATATGTATGAATATATATATGTATATATATATGTATGAATATATATATGTATATATATATGTATGAATATATATATGTATATATATATGTATGAATATATATATGTATATATATATGTATGAATATATATATGTATATATATATGTATGAATATATATATGTATATATATATGTATGAATATATATATATGTATATATGTATATATGTATGTATGTATGTATGTATATATATGTATATATATATATATATATGTATGTATGTATGTATATATATGTATATATATATATATATATATATATATATTCTACCTGTGACATGCACGTAAGGCCTGTAAAGATTTAGAAATTTCTAGAAACATCCATTTGTCTCTAAGGAGTAATTTAATGATTTCGGGAAAGGAGAAGGCTACGAAGGCTACGAAGTCTATTTTGAACTCTCTCAAAGCAGGATGTCCTATTTAGGAGCTCTTGCCAGATGTGACAACAATACTCCATCCATGGACGTACCTGGCTCTTATATACGTAGAGAATTGCATCAGTAGTGAGATATCTACTGAATTGACAGAAGGATCCCACCATTTTTCTAGCGACCTTGGCAACGGATTTGATGTATATGTTCCATTTCAGATCAGGAGTAAAGGTCAAGCCCAGAAGCTTGTCAAAACATGAAGCCTCCCCAAGAAGAGAGCCATTCATTTCAATTGATGCCGGATGGGGATGATAGCGTTGATGATGTAAAGATGGAAGCTTGGTTTTAGATACATTAAAAGTAACTAGCCACCTCTTTCCCCATTGTACCACATTCGAAAAATCAGAGGAGAGAGAATCAGAGAGGTCTTGGTCGTTTACGGTCTTTGATGTGCTGCCATAGATGGTAGTGTCGTCAACATTAATCTCTCTTATATCCGGTTTTCTTTTATTCGGGCCTCTGAAAGAAATACCGAGTGTGATAGGGGCAACTGACCTTATTAAAAAAAGAAATCTTAAGAAATATTTGGAAACAATCCCTGGAAGACCGAGCTGTAACAAAACACAAATAGCAGACAAAAATACAATAACGTCGATTCTTAAAACATATAAATTCAAATCATAATGAAATCAAATGTTAGTTCCAGGACGTAGGCCCTTGATCTCATAAAACTAAACAAAGTGTTTAGCTTTATAATAAAAAAAAAGAGGCAGTACAAGTTGGCGTACCTCAACCTCAGCATTAGTGTGATCTATGACACAAACTGTTCAAAAGCAAGGCTGGTCTGAAGAGCCACCTTCGTTCCCACGAAAGATAGAAACTGCTCTCTATCACATCTCCATATATGTATACACGTATATGTATTTAAAAAAGAATGAACAAAATATAGATAACGCAAATAAAAAAATTATCAACAATAAAGGGAGTGGAAGATAGTCTTCTTCAGTCAAAAAATAACAATCACTATATATATATATATATATATATATATATATATATATATATATATAAGGTGAACGTGTCTGTGTGTATCTGTCTGTCTGTGTGCATTTCCCTACGCAATGACGCTGTTAATTTTTAGTCTACAGACTCGAAATTTGTATATACAGGGTACTGAGATTTGGGAAAATCTATGGGATCGGTTTCCGGCCAGAAATTTGGTGATTAAGGGGTCAAAGTTCAATGATTTGATCTTTGAGAACTCTACCAAACTCCTCTGAAAATTTTTGGTTTAAACACTTGAAATTTTAAATATAGATTTCTTGGACATGGATCTAACTTAATAACTTGATTTGAGCCCAAAGCCATACATTTTAGGGGGTTATAATAGGGGTCAAAATTTAAAAAAATTGACGTTTTTTTGTTTGTTTTTTTTGCTCAGCATACACCACCAAACACCCGGGCAACGCCGGGTACCCATGCTAGTATATATATATATATATATATATGAGCAAAATATATCTTGTTTTCTTTGGGTATAAGATGCATCTTGTATCAGTGTGTACAACGTGTTTTTCTGCTCATTGGTTAAGTTTGATTTTAATAAATAACGTTTATTACTATCAGAATTATTTCAAATCCATTGGTGCGCGACTGTTGGTCCACCCTAGATATATATATATATATATATATATATATATATATATATATATATATATATATATGCATCGCATAAATCCTCCCCTTCCCCCACACACCCAACCTGTTACTGCCACTGACCCTAGAGCCGGCACGTTCTCCCTTTCCTAATGATACTAAGACCCCACCGCCGCCAGCAGTCCCATTGACCTTCGCTCGCACTCCAATTACTATTTAAATAAATCTTTTCATAATCCCGTTTTTCTATTAATATTGATTTCTTTAAAGACACAATTCATTTTGCATTTCGTTTATTGAGCCAGGAATGTCGAACTGTAAAATTGGCTCTGGAATTCTCCTAACTTTTAAATAGAATTTCAAATATTGAAAATATATCCTTTAACGCTTTGAAAATAATTGTGAGTGACACTTAGATTCTTCGCTAAGAGTTAAACCAATTCTTTAATAGAAACGAATGACACACGAAATAGTTATGGACATAAAATTTCGATAAAGCAGGATGAATATGGAAACTTCCACATTTCATTGATTGTTTATTTTATCTTATTCTATTTATTTATTTATTTATTTAATGATGCGGTATTTAAAACGAATATTTGGAAATATTTGATCTTCTTGTCTGTTAAAAACAGGGAAACTTTACAGCCAATTGACTTAAAATAATAGCTTTGTACCAAATTTATGGCTGAATATGGTCGAATTTGTGCTTATTTTTTCATTAAATATTTGCAAGAAGACTCTTTTAATTTTCCAACCACACTAATTGTATCCAATTGGATTTAATTTTGGATTCGATTCTTTCTAAAGAATTATTTTCGCCTTTCGGATTACCTTTGAAAGAGTCTTCACGCAAGCTGCAACTTTATACGCGGTTTGTTTTATTATTTTTTTACATCTACATTTTTTCATTCGTTGTTTTTAACCAGCAAATTCTAACATTGCTACAAATATAATTTGCTAATTTCTTTCTGTCCTCTGTTGAGAATAATAGCAAGGATAGCATTCTTTAAAACACCGCGCAATAAGGATTTTGTAAATTGTTTTTTCGAGCATTCGGTCGCACAATAAATATGATTGTAAATTTTAATTTACGGTTTTAATTTATTTGCCCTTATATATATATATATTTGCTGAAGAGAGCTTGATAAGGATACCTTAAACGGGCCTTATTATCGGGCTTGAAACCGACGGTACCAATGACCTGTCTCAACTAACAACTTTCTGTACACAAAATATATATATATATATATGATTACTTCATTTAATCACATGCATTGATATACGAAGATATAATTTTATGCATAAATTTTTTAGTATTTACTTCACAGTGCTCGATACATAGGTAGAGCTATGTAGTAAGTTACATAGTTTATCAAGCCAAAATATTTGCAAACGAAATCCCAAATAACAAGAAATATTACGTAAGTAATGTCCTTAGATTTCAAAGTCGAATGGAAAATAGTAAGACAAGCAAGTACATGTAGAGACCTAGACGATCCATGTAGATTATGCCTAAATGAAAATGTTATACCCTATTCTTTTAAGAACCCCAGCATTTATTAAACTGTAGAAGAGAATTAGCGAAATACTCTCTCTATATATATATATATATACTAGCAAAAGTATCCGTCGTTGATTGGGTTCAAAAACAGCCTACAAAGTATGAAAAGGAAGGATTGTAAAGAGATAGCTTCGAATTTGGGGGTATAAAAACCAAAGCAAAATATGATGAACGTTAAAATAAAATAGATAAACCCCATAATTTATTATACCATACCTACTCACACTGAAACACATCACAATATTCTGTGGATCTATATTAACAAAACCTTGTTAAACTTTGTTACATATTTCCATTTTATGGAGGTCAGGCGCGAACGAACACCCCATAATTTTATTATACCATATTTCTTCAAACTGAAACATAATTATCAAAGTATACTTACGCAGATAGATATGAAAAGTCTTTATTAAAGTTTGTGCCTATTTCCATTCTACGGAGGCCAGGCGCGAACGCAGACCCTACAATTTTATTATACCATTCAAGTTAAAACATGCTTATCAAATTATTATTATGTACATCAATATCAAAAACACTTGTAAACGGTTTTTTTTAATATTTTAATTTTTTATTTCCATATTTTGTTGACCAAGCGCGTACGCAGACCCCACAATTTTAATGAAGCATTATTATGCCAGATCAAACATACCCATTCCTGTGTCTCGATACATCTTCTATCATATGTGATCAGTTTTCTATAATAGTCAACCATATAGGAGCCTATTCATGACCAGACGCACATACAGACGTTCAGCTTTTTATTATAGATATACTAGCATTTCGGCTCGGCGTTGCCCGGGTGGTTGGAGGTGTATGTTGAGCAAAAAAAAAAAAAAAAAACGGTCAATTTTTTTTTAAATGTGACCCCTATTATGACCCCTTAAAATTTATTGTTTTGGGCTCAAATTCAGTTATTAAGTTAGATCCATGTCCAAGGAACTTATATCTAAAATTTTAAGTGTTTACACCCAAAATTGGTGGAGGAGTTTGGTAGAGTTCTCAAAGGTCAAATCAATTAACTTTGACCCCTTAACAGCCAAATTTCTGGCCGAAAACCGATCCCATCGATTTTTCCAAATCTCAGTAACCTGTATCTAAAATTTCGAGTCTGTAGACTAAAAATTGACAGAGATATTCCGTAGGGAAATGTACACAGACACACAAACAGACAGACAGACACACACACACACACACGTTCACTTTTATAGATATATAGACAGATGTATATATAACATAGTATCCGAAATATAGAATTTAAAAAAAGCTTATCCCACTAAACTTAGACTGAAACCAGGCCAGCAAGAGCAGGGGTGAACCGGAGGTCAACTGTGCCTTGTCCTGTAAGTGCCTGCTCATTAGCTGATTAGAATGGGCACGATGGCAACTAGAAAGCTCATTGGTTAACAAAAAAACTCAATATCATGTGCGTATACATAAACGCGCTACAACCACAATTTTTCGCATAAGCCTCACGAATTCTCACGAGAATGAAACGCGGAATATTCTGTGTAGCTTAATTGCTATATATATTTTCAGAACTTTATATATATATATATATATATATATATATATATATATATATATATATATATATATATATATATATATATATATATATATAAAGCTCTTATTCAAGCTTATAATGCACTTTCTATATTGTAAAGTTGCCGAAGCAATATACTTATCAAACATTCTCGGAAATATGCTGTAAATATTTGACCTCATTATTAGCTTTCGTTGTGGATATGCTCTTTATAAACATCCCATTCTACAGCTATCCCTCCACCTCACAGCCGCCATATATAATAGTATATTATGTACAGGGTAGTAGGTAGGCTGCAATTTTCCTTTCATATATATTTAATTAAGATATATCAAAAGATGCCGTATCCTGGTCGGTTGTCTGTTCGCCAATAACTCTTTCAAAAGGCGCATGTGTTATTGATGTAAGCGGCTGTTTGGGAATTTAAGAAATAAACCGCCGTCGGGTGAGAAGTTGCCGCTTACGAGCTGAAACTATATAAAAAAAAAAAAACAAATAAAACGGCGTCTGCTCACTTATTCATCTCGTGAAGAAGAGCAACCTGTCTGTTGTCTCTGTGATGTCGAATTCTGAACGATACCGATGTTGCTCGACCGGTAAAGATACTCAGCTTAAAGCAGGGAAGGGAAGAGAAAAGATGTCAAATTTATGACTATCTCAGCGTTAATTCTGTGGTTACGCTTCCCTGTGTCTAGTGAAAAAAAAAGTGGAAAAACAAAGAAAGAATATAAAAAGACAGACAATAAATAAGAAACGTAGGAAACTAAGAGAAGCAATGGCTTGAACAAAGGAGGAAACAACAAATGAAATAGATAAAAACAAAAAAAAAGAAAGGAAAGAAAGGGGATGTGTGCGTGTGCGTGTGTGTGTGTGTGTGTGTGTTAAACCGATAAATGACCAATATAAAATTATCATCATCATCATCATCATCTCTAAGAACAATACAATAAATATCGGGTACAGCTTCAGTATACGTTCTAGTCGGGGATACGTCCTTGACAATCGGTTCGATAGTAACTTTGTTGCTGTCGAGCTGGGGTATGATTCCGTTTAGTCCTAGAATATCCATCTCCCAGGCTTTACCTTCTTTCTGATACAGTTTGTTACTATTCGACTGAGGCGCTCCTACCGAGAAATGCCGACAGAGTTGCTCAAGCATTTTTGTACGCCGAAGTGCGTTTATAATAGTGTTCTGACTTTTCGGCTTGATCTTGTGTCTAATACCCTTTTTTTTTTTTTTCACCCCAGACAAGGCTCAATGCCACTTTAATGTAGGGGCTACTATCTGGGACATAAAATGCAGAGATTCTATGTAAGTAGCTGGACAAAATGTCTGTCTATATTACATTTGAACTTCTGCATGTCAGTACAGTCAGGGAAGCAGAAACCCGGAAGGGAATTTCAAAGTCTAGCAGTTCTAGGAAGAAACTGGAGAGGTGGTTAATAAACATACATTACAGAAATATCAAGAGGCCACCGTCCTAGTTATTACCGCCTCCTTTTGGGGAGGGTAGTCCGTTCATTGCCTGTCGTCTGATGCGCTCTTATTTTTTGTGAACAATCATGATTTCCCTTTTTAGGGAGCAAAATTAAATCAATATTGTTGTTACATGAAAGGGCTGTCCCCTTCTCATGTACGTAAGAAGGCAGACTAGATAAATGAAAATAATATTAAGAAAAGGCTAGAATCGAACCCTGTAGGCAAGTGTTAAAAGATAATGTATAATTCAAATCCTAGGAATGCAGGCGATTGTTAATTCTTTTAAAAATAACTAAATATTATTTATGTCGGAAAAAAAACGATTGTCCATTCTTTTAGAATAACTGGATATTAAATATGTCAGTTAAAAGAATGGACAATGCGAGTTAAAAAAAATATTGTTTAAAAATAGGTTAGATATTAAACAATTAGAATTGAGGATTCTTTGTTTGCCAAAAGTGTGTTTGGACAGACATATGTAAATCCACGTGAAAGTTAGTCACGTTGGCAACCACACTTCTGACGTCATAAACAAAGAAGATTTCTCAATATATGAATCGAGGGTTTGAAGTTAGGAAGTTGAGTAGAATGATAATCGGAGAAGATCACATACAGTGATAGAGTCATTTGGAGGGTGGGAGCCCGTTAGAGGCGAAGGTAGTAGAGTAGACCATGTAGTCGAAAAGGCTTGAATTCCTGACTTCATCAATCGGCCGACAGATAAATAAAGAAATTACCATTAATAATTTGTAACTGTTTGTCTCGTGTCGTCGTTCCTCATAACCGAAAAGGTAAATGTGTTTTTGTATATTAATCTATAAACGAACTCTTGTATAACCCCCTTACAAGTAATGTGTCTCCTCCATCATAAGTGAAATAC